>NW_024581130.1:567336-612674 GCF_017639235.1 Corvus kubaryi | reverse complement strand
TTTCTTTCTTTCTTTCTTTCTTTCTTTCTTTCTTTCTTTCTTTTTTCTTTCTTTTCTTTCTTCCTTTCCTCCTTTCTTCCTTTCTTCCCTTTCTTTCTTTCCTTCCTTTCTTCCCTTTCTTCCTTTCTTTTCTTTCTTTCCCTCCTTTTCCCTCCCCCTTGCTCTCCTCCCTTGTGTCTCCCACACACAGCAGAAATATCCTGTCCGCTGCCAAGGCAAACTCAATCATCCAGTCTGACTTCCTCCATAAAACATGCCAAAGCATTCACCAAGCAACTCCCACGTCAACACCAACAATTTCTGTTTGGTTAGCATGTATATTTATAATTTGGGATGGCAGAGAATAACCCCCTGGAACAGTGTCCCAGTAGTCTACTACATCAATATTAAAAACATAGGCATTATTTCTAATTAGAATATGTTTAGCATCAGTTTCCAGCTACAAAAAATTTTCCTGACAATTTAAATGGTCATTTGCTTCCTTCCTCCTCTTAGGATTTTCACTGAAAAGCGAATGAGATTGTCTTCATTGTCTTACTCTAAGTTTTTTGGGAAGATCAGACCATGTTGCTTGTTCTTGTTTGAGTCTTTCCCTTTTTGTCAATATCCTCTGCAAATATGCATAGTAGAATGAGTGAGCTGATGCCAGGAATGGTATGACTAGCTAGCTAGTAATTCCTCTTTTGTTTGACTTACTTGCTCATTTATCTTATTGTTTCTCTTCTTTGCTTCACTATACTCAGAGCACAAGTATAGCTAAAGGAATAAAGAGAGAAAAAGATTTGTAAAATTCTTGTTTGAGGTATTTGAAGGTGCCCAATTCCAGCAAAAATTAGTAGGTGTTTATCACCTAAACTGTTAAGTACTTCTGTTGCCTTTATTTAAGCAAAACCTTATGTCAATGGGAGAAATAACAGAATTAGGTTATCATTCTTTGAGTAATTAGTAACCAGGTAGGTTTTGACCTCCATTAATCTATTTATTGAACAAATTGTGTTTAATTTCAGAAGGAAGTGACAGCAGCTCTATTATTCTTACTATTGAAAGCTTAGTTGGTTTCAGCATTTTCTGTGTTCTTGTATGCTTGAGTTACAGAAATAGATCCTACAGATGGATTAAAACATACCCATGTGTTGAAGCCAGGCAATCAGTCTCACATTTTACAGGTATCCATCCAAACAACTAGGATGTAGCTAGCTAAAGGATTATTTTCAATGTGTTTCTCCAGAGTTCTGTAACCCAGTCCCTTCACAAGGCTTATTTGTCTGATCTCAGTATATCTGCAACCCTATATGTTTTATCATTTTCCTATCATGTGTTTGGGGAGCAGGGATGGGGGGGAAAGACTGACCTTAGATAAGCAATGCAAGTTGGTTAAGAAAGGAGGAAGCTGTCATCTGTAGCCTTTCCAGACACGGCAGTACAGTTCCAGACAGTCACCTGAGTATTATCACTCTGCCTCAACTATAAATCACAGTCCGGTAATGGCCAAGGCTGACACCCTGACATTTTCAAGAAGACTAAAAGACCTGATTTGAATGGAAATCAATTTCATTTCACAAATCTTGGGATACTCCAAACATGGTCCTTTTTTTGTGCCTTATTCAGAATTTCCATGATTTTGTTGAAGGATTAGTTGGCTGGACAACAACTCTGTTTTCCTACGTACAGTGCAAGATTACAGAAATACACATGTGTGCAGTGCATCACAGGACCTGGTATCATGGAGAAAGAAACTCCCTTTCCTGACAGCCTGCTGAAGGTGATGGGCACAGCTCCTGGACCTACCTCACCTTTTTCCCACCTCCAAAGGCAGTAGCTGTCCTGCATTGGAAGGATGAAAAGGCAGGCTCAAAGCATGTGATGCCGCAGCCCTGCTGTCCTGCATGTGAATTCCTGTGGGGTACTCCAAAGGGGTGGCAGTATTGGCACACCAGGAGTTCCCATTGTGCAATAAATTTTCATGATTGTAACAGCCTTTCTGTAACAAAAATGGCCCAGAAGTTCTAAAGATTTCAGCTGTACTTTTTATTTTGTTTTTCTTTTGCCTGATCTATAAGAATGTACTGTAAAGACGAGATATTCCCCACTCAAGGAGGGAGGGGAATGAGGTTAGTGATTGTAGTACCCATGAAACTGTTGCACTAACCAGTGTAAGTAAATACTATCCCAAGCTTCCTTCACTTCAACTGCTCTGATATGTAGCACAACACCCCTTTTGGAGCAAGGCCACTGCCCAAGGTGAAGGCTTTGAAATGGCATCAGACCTCCAGTGACTGAAGGTCCAAAACCAACCTGGAAATGTTCTTTCCAGTAGTTTTATGAGGAGCTACCACGTTGTGCAAAATTTCAGTTTTCTTACTTGGCAAAACAAAATCATCTAGAGGACACTGGTTAAAAAAAGGAAGGTGGCGTAAGGTAATGCATGTGTGAGAATCTATGCAAATGAGTAAGCTGTGCCTAAATTTGCCAACAGATGCATTCCTATGTGAAACTAAGAAAGGAAAAGCATCCTTAGCATACAGAGGATTAAAAATATCTGATGGCCATTCCATGTTTAAGCCCCTTAAACAGGATAGTGTGAAACACGTTGCAGTGTCTGTAGCAACAGGTGTGAAATCAAAGGTAAGGATTTCTCTCTCTTTGTGTGTCTCTTGCCTGCTGCACAGTAGTCCTGGAAAACCTGTAAGAAACTCATTAAAACCATGCATGTGTAACACAGCCCCAAGTGCATCAAATGACTTTGAAAGGCCGTAGCTCTGTGCTGTGTCTAGACACTGTCCATGGGCTTTATTGCAGCACATCTTAAGGAGCAGTAAAACATTTCTGGCGTGGAAAGAAATGCTAACAATCTAGCAGACTGCTAGCATCTAGCCCAGAATCCTTTCCCTCTGACAATAGCCACTAGGACATGCCCAGGGAAAGGGATAAGATCAGGACAAGTAAAGTGATACTTCTCTGTTGTGGGGGTTTTTTTCTGTCTCCTGAGGAATTCAATGCAGTGACTAATAGCTGGTACCAACATATTTAAGCACCCTTGGCAGAATTTTTCCTTTCTTTTGTGCATGTGTTTAATTACTTGTGCTTTAATTTTCTGAACTTTTGGTGTGATAACAATGGTATCTTTTCTTGATTACAAATACCTCCATGTTCTGCAGATTCATTTGCATCCAAGGAAGACTGAGAAAATGTTGGAGCTATGAGTAAGTGGTTTTCATGGATTTCCAAGGTGCAATGCCTCTGTGTAACCTGCAACATTATGCTCACCTAATATGTTTTCTCTAAGTGTTTTCTTGTCAGAGAGAATTTTAATGTTCAGTTATATGACAGATTTTACCTGGGGCCAATGTTTTTTTCTGATGCATGTAGCTTACTGGCAAACTTTTCCAGACACACACTGTTCTGTGCAATGGAGGGACTTAAAGGTGGATTAGATCAGAACTGTGACATTTGGCACTGTGATGTTTTTATCAGTACAAAGCATGTTCTGGAAGACAGAGGTACCTTGCAGCCTTGTAGTTTCTGTAAAGGAATTCTTTGACCTTGTTAAAGTCAAGGCGAGCCTTTGGCTTCAGGCACTAAAATGTCATCATCAAATTTAAACATTTTGAAGAGTGGCCACCATCCTTACAAAACACTTTCTTAAACTATTTCCACTTTCAAAAGGCTCCATACTATGAGGTGGATCCTTTTGCACTTAACATATTCCCAAATTACATGGGGAACTGTGTAGTGAACCCTGGAAAGCATTTCCCTTGTCAGAACATCATTCCTACCTAGTTACAGGTTTCAAGAACAAGATGAGAAGTTTACATTGAAGACTGTACAAAAGCAGAATGCTAGCTCTGGAAAAAAGAGTCTAAATTGTCTATATTCCAAGACTGAAAGGTTCTGTTTAGATTCAAGCAAAGAAATGTAATGTTCAGCTGGTTTGCTCAGGATCTAAAAACTGCAACAAAAATGGAAACAAATCAAGTGGCCTCACTGTTTATCATTTAACTTGATGCAAAACTATCCTGGCATATTTTTAATGGAACATGAGTTTAAATATTAACTGCTTAGTTTAAACAGAGATTTTAGCTTTTAATAGAGCAGCTTTATTGGATAATTCATGTCAGCTATTTGTGACTTTTTTAAAGGAACTATAGCATCAAAATTTGTAAATTGTATGATATTACCAAAAACTCTACCTGAAGTAATTCACAATTCTCATTTTTTAATATAGTGATTGAATTCTCATTTTTAGAACAAAATTTAACATCTAATAGTAAGTGCTGATTTTAGGAGGGTTAGACCAAATAAAGCCACTCTGCAGTATAATGCCAGTTTGTTAGGAGAAATTACAGTGCAGCTGATGAGACAAATCAAAATGGATTCATGTGGCTACTTGGTATTTCTTTCAGACCTGGATCAAATTTAGTGCTTGGGACTTTGGAGGAGCTGTAAGTCATTAGAAATGTTTAGAAAATGTAAAGTTACAGTTGCCATTTGCCTCAGGGCATCCTACTGGTGGTACTCCCAAAGATGGCAAGTCCATTGGGACTGTGTGACATATCTGCCAGCCTCATACTGGTGTCTCAGATGCTTCAAATCATTACAAAAGGCAACAGACACTTAATACATAGGAAACCAAATCCTGTGTTACCTGTCCCATTCCATTGTAATCTGGAGAACTTCAAACTATTTTGTTCAGAAAATTAAAATACTGCCTTAAAATACTCCATTGTGATTATTACAACCAGCTTCATTTTTTTGAGTTTGTATTTTCAGGACGTTGGATAAAAACACAGATTAATAAAATTGGTGTAGCTCAGGTTTATGAAAGCTGGAGTTTCATACAGGGACACAAGACAGCATTTGACCACAGTTACTGCTGTAATGGTCAGGTCATGGCTTCTCTTTCTTTAATTTCTTCTTTATGTTTTTTTTTAATGTTGATGTTAAAAGGTAGACTTTTTAACCAATAGCTGTCTGTAATGCTTCTGCCACTACAAAATGGTGCTCTCATTTTTCATTAATTGGTCTTTTTTTTGTCTGTTTTCAACGAATGTCAGAACACCAACTGAGGCACACGTTTGGATTTCAGCTGTGTAAACATATCAGTACTCTAGTTTACCCCTTTCATAGCTGCAATGAGCAGCTTAAAGTGTACAATCCAGGGATTTGTTAGTGATAAGTGTGCTGCCAGCATCACAGGTGAGGGTGGGTGATTCTTTCCCGAAAAAGCTGCAGCTGTAAGAGTGGCCCTGTCAGACTCACAGCGAGCACAGAGGTTCTGCAGACCCACACTGCGACTCTCCTTTGCTTCATCCCCAGGATGAGCCTGTCTCTCCTCAGCAGATCCTTGTAAGTGAGAGGGAAAGGGACGTCCACTGGTTTTGGAAGTGCTGTCTCAGGATGTCTGCAGGCTCAGGTGGGAAACAAAGCACATTTGAGTAGCAAAATCAAGACTTTTTTCCTTTTACCATGTGTGAAGACCAGGGTCTTTTTCAGTTTAGTTTTTTAAATGGAAGCAGAATTTCTGTTCCCTGTGCTGAAGTTAATACCTTTTCCCAATAATTTTTCTCTTCTTTTGCATTATTTGCATGCCTCTGAATTTGCTGTGAGAGTGATCCTTGTAGAAAAGAATCAGAGGCCTTGTTGGGAAATTTCTCTCAAAAATGAGTTACCTTTTTACATCGATTCCTTGAAGGCTGAAAACTGGTGTATTAAAGCCAATTTCCAGCAGTTACAGAAGACATTTTCCTAAAAAATCCTTTAAACAATTTAAAAGTACTAAGCACAATTCTCAGACTGGTACAAAAACAAGTTGCTAAAATTTCAGAAACACAGATATCAATGAAAGAAAAGCACGAGGTCATTCATATTTTCCATGATGAAAATCAGACCAAATTAATGACCACCCTAATCAGGTTTGGACCTGCAGACCTTAGGAGACCTTATGTATGCCAAGTGTCAGGCTGGCTCATTGAAAATATTGCTATGGACATCCTTTGATCTGCATTATTGCTGACAAAAACTGTGCAGGTGTAGAAAGGTCGTGCTGCACTTCTCTGTCGATACCAGACACATCTACTACCTCAACTGAACTACTCATGGAGTGGGTACTAAGGGTAAATATTTACAAGATCAGGATGCTGGTGTCAAACTATATGGAGATATGAAGATCTACATGATATGTTGACTGTGGAGTTTTGTGGAGTTTTGGTTGTTTTTTTGGTGGGTTTTTTTTTGCATTTTTTATTCAAAAAACTAGAATGCCAATAACATGCTGCTGAATGAATATTCCTTTTTTTTCATTACACATACACAGCACTGTTCAGTAATGATTGATACATAACCTTCTTCAGAAGGCACTATACTTAAATGAGTATTTTTTATTCAGACAGCATTATTACTAGAATAAAAGCTTTTTTTCTGGAAAAGAAATGTCAAATCTGGTCTTCAGTTGCCCAGTCAGAAGAAAGCAAGCCTGTGCAGAGTAAAAATATGAGGACAATAACATTTCCTGGTCACATTCTCAGGTTGGAAACGATTTTTCTATCTTGACCATCTGAAATACTGTAATTTTTTCAGAAGTCTCTAGCAATTAATAATGGCAAGAACATTCTGAGTCTGAATAGCATGTCTATGTGAGAGTCTGAAACCATGTACTTTCCAGCATCTGGGAGTGAAATCTCACTGTTCAGCAAGCTGCTCTGAAAAGCACAGATAGCTCTGGCAGCCAGCTGGAAACACCGATACAGAAGTGCCAAATAAGTGGCTTATTTGCTTTAATTATACTGTTCTAACCATGATGTTTCACTTCCAATCTCTGTCTTTAATACACATAAACAGGTATATGTTCTTTCACAGAATCACTGCTGATCTTTCCGACATCAAATCTGCATCTCTGACCAAAACGAACAGAGATTGGTTTTGTGGTCCTCACAGCAGTAAGCAATATGTGCACATATATATATGTATAGATATATGACTTTTTGAATATATATTTCAAAGCACAATTTGATTTTGTGTTTGGTATGCACTTGTGTCTGATTTGCCATAAACTTTTTTTCAGCTGTGACGAGGGGCCTGGCAGAGCAGGGTGCTGGTGGTCCACAGCTGAGCTGCTGGTCTGTGCCCATGTGCCCGACCACCTCAGCGAGCAATCCAAGGATGATGTCCTTTGTTTTGCTGCCTGGAGGGCTTCAGCTGGAAAAAGCCCCACATCCAGCACCAGCTCCGCTTGAGGATGCTATGCTCAGCTCCCAATAGGAGCATGCTGGGAGGATGGGATCCCTTGACCCCTGGCTTCCAGGAGCATGGGTCCATTGTGGTGTGCTCTTACTTATTGTGTGTCTCATATAAGGGGCCACGCTCAGGACGTTTTTCTGTGAGCTCTAAACTCAAGCTGCCTGTAACTTCACATAGTTCAGACATTGCAGTCCACAAAGCGAGATCTCTATGCTTTGCTCTACTGAACTTTTCCCTTGTCTGTAATGGATTGTGGATGGAAGAGGGAGGAGGGGAAGGTGATAGGGAAAAGCAAGGGTTTGATTGGCATGCAGTGATTTTGGACTACCAGAAAGCAGGCGTCTATGCTCTCCAGCCCCCACATACTTCTCAGTCCATGAGTGTTGAGAGGGGAAAGAAACCGATATTGTTCCCTCTAAAATTAATTCCCAGTTAGCCAGTTACTCCTGGTTTTTAGCTCAGAGCACACTGTAATTGCATTTTTCATTTCAGTAATTATAGAGGATATTAAAGTGGATTGACAGTTGTAGCAATCTGGCTCTTTAGACATATCCACTTGTCCAAGATCAAACGGCTACAGCATATTTAGGGTTACAGTCTCCTTCTTTTCCTTCTTGTTCTCTACTGCAGTGCATTTTTTTTCGGCGTTACCATGACAACACTATATCTGGCTGCCAGCTCTGTCGTAAGTTATTGAACTGAGACTGGCTTTTGGTTTAGCAGATAATTAGGTTCTGTCTCACAGGTTCATTTTCCTGTGACTGGGACATGAATATGACCTACAGCTGGCCTCAATTTCAGTGTCACAGACAAAACTTTAACCCTTCCTAGTCCCGCCACTACTGTACCCGCTGCGGCAGCTGGTGACAATTCCAAACCTTTTCCTGGGGGTGCTGGACACAGCACACCCTCCTGAGTCCTCAGGGCTCGTTGCCCAGGCTGTGTTAATCCCCAGGGAGGAGGAGGACAGTCCGGCTTGCACCCCTGTGCTGGGCGGGCGGGGAAAGGGTACCGCTAGCACCAGATGAATATTGATTGTCTGGTATGGAGATTTGTCGGAAAGGTAAGTTCACTGCTTGATTAGTGACCCTTTAAATAATAGAAACGCACAGGGTGGTGACAGGCCTTCTTTGCTTGTCTCAGGAATATGAAATATTTACAAGAGGTCTGGTTTTAGCACACAGTGCCCCATCTTAGGTACCTGCAGCAAGGGAGCAAAGCTACGAGGAACTGATATATTGTTTCTGTAGATGCCTCCCTGATTTTCCTTTTCTCCTCAGGAGGAAGGGGGGTCCAACCTGGAGGCACTGGGCATCTGCCACCAAAACATATCAGGGCCCAGCACCCTGGCCCTGGGGTAGGTGCAGGCAGAGCAGCACCTCACCATATGGACCTTTGAGTGAACAAAATCAGGCTGGAGAAGGAGGAAGATCCACCATTTTCTTCAGTCCAGTTTTCAAATGTGCTTTTCCCCAAGATTTATATGCAGTGTAACATGGTCGTGCAATTTTAGTGATTTCAAGCCAGGACATAAACCCCTCTTCTTTCTATGAAAAACTCACAATTAATGTTACTGATGGAAGGGATAATCAATGAAATTTCAATAACAGTTATTTACTTAATTTGTCCATGGGTTTTTCATACCTTTAAAAGAGCAAGGGAGGTTTCTCTCCCAAAGCTGGCAGATCCCAGAGGGTGTTCCAGAGAAGCACAGGACTATTGATGCAGGATTTGTGTTTCTATTTTTCAGAGGCTGCAGATTCTTGGCATCTGGCAGTGCACACCATAGTGCTGCTGGGACTCATCCCACCTGTGGTTCCTATTGGCACTATTCTTTCTGCGGAATCTCGCCATTAAAAAAAAAAGAGGCTGGCTGTAAAAATTGATGGACTTGCACCACTATCCATCACAGGGCTCTTGCATACAGCTCTGTGCATTCTATGGCAGGGTGGACACTTCTTCTCAGCTTCCCTCCCCTTTCCCCACCAAATTATTTGTGCCAAGGTCTCTTGATTAGAAGGTCAAAGTGTAGAAGGCGCATCCGTCTTGCCGCTATGGAACGTGTCCTTCTGAGCTAATCTGCCAGCCTGCGTTTGTTGATAATGTTTGAAACCTGCCTATTATACCAGACAAAGAAAATGGCATTTCATGAACCAGAGATGGCGACTTCCTACTGAGGATAATGCAGAAAGCTGCAGATTTAGCATATATGTATAACCAAAACCATCCAAAAAGGCCCTGGAGGTATTCCTTGGTTAGCGTATTTAGTGTGGATTAGACATCCTTGCAATGATAGCATAAAAGTTTTGCTGTGGAGTTAAACTCAGAGTGGGAGTGAGCTGGAGGGGAAGGTCCCCCTTGAATTACAGACGAGCGGTGTGAAACTCTGCGTGCTGGGTGGCTGATAAACTATTCAGCTGCTGGGTGTTAATAAACATTGCCCCATCTGAGACCCCACAGCTCTGGTTGATACCATATCAGCAGCATGTTACAATATAGCAGTGGCATATTGCTATTTAATAGATTTATTTCTTTATATAAAAAACTTTTATGGGCTTTTTAGGGTTATTCCCATCCCCCTACCATTTTTTTTTTTTTTTTCAGATTTTATAATGAAAATACAGACTACATAGTTTCAGTTTTTGTTTAGAGCTGGTTTTGATGTCTGGCCCTCATAGCCTGGCATAGTCCTGTAATGTTTCATCTGTGATCAAAGTTTTAAAGCCAAATGAAACACTGTTTTCATTGGAACCACTAGAGAAATCAAGCCAATATTGCCAGTGGGATTAAGTTTTATAAAAATAGATGAGAAATCTCATTGTTTGGCCTGAAGCAACCTGACATCGTCCCAACAATATTTGCAAATGAGGGCATGTAAACCAGATCACAAGGAAAGCAGGGAGGGGCAGGGGGAAGATGATGACTAAGAGAAAATTATTTCATGATTAGCAGTTTGAGTGCTTATACTGGGAACCATTATTGTAGGTAATTAAACCCACTACCCAGCCCAGTATATACTGTTTACCACAACTGGCAGCAAATTAGTCTCTTCCCAAGGATGCAAAGCTGTCAAGTCCTTCTGAGTCCCCAAAGTCCTTCCACAGCTGATCCTCTCTAATGTGAAAGACAAACGCTTGCAGGATCTCTCCTGCTCTCAGGTGCTGAGACCAATACACTCACTTCCCTTTATTGCCAGAACAATTGCTAAAAATGGAACAGTAGAAGTTCAGGCTAGAAAGAGGAAATTACAGCATTTCTTGCATTCTAGCAATCAGTAAATGCCCTGTAAATTTATCTTGAATATAAGACTTTCTTTGCTGTTTAGAACTAAATAATGTTCTTTACTATCCTCTGACACATTATTGCCTCTGTGGTGTATGTTGGCTGCTAAACTTCATTATGTGGAATCATGTCGGAGTTATGTACCTTGAGTAAGCTGTGAGAATACCTCCTCAAGTGTGCCTTTTGATTTCTCATCACATTTTACCCTTATGAGGTACTTGAACAGGGGAGCAAAAATAAGTCCCTTAATTTAAATATTTCATTGTGGCAGCAAAGTCAAAAGTGCTTCGGATACTCTGATCAGTTCCTCAGAGCTATAACAGACTAACAGGAATAAAAAATATTCTGGTTTAAAATCTGAAATGCCTTTTCTTTTCCTCTGGCTCTTTAAATTTTTAACTTTTTTTTTCTTTTTTTTTTTTACTGAGGTTATCAGGCAAATTAAAAAAAATTGTGTCATAAAAAATAGTATCACGGACTTAAAGAAACATAAAATGACATAAATAAGGAAGAATATATCTTACAGTATTGTCAAATTACAACATATACCAAGAATGAGAGGAGTGTGATCTTTAAAGATGAAACTTTAGATTAATGATATAACTTTAAAAATTGGCTACAGCTCAATTCAAAAGAAAGATGTTTTTTTCCAAAACCAAAGTGTTGTTTCCATTCAATATTTGATAATTTGCCTAGTAGGACCCATGAGATGATGCCTCAGCAAGCAGAACTGTAGCTTGTTATCTGTGTAATGAAAAATGATTTTTTTTAATTTTTCATTTTTACAGGTTTTCTGAAACCTCTTTTTTATTAAAAATGAAATCGGCACAAAGAAGACACCATTTTTTTCAACTCTGAAGAATAGAAGTAATTTTTCACTGTAAAAGAAGCAAAATGGTGATAACTAATAAAACTAATAATAAAATTTGAAGTACCCATTCCTAACCCAAACAGATGTTTGACCCAGAGAGCACTGGTGTCTCTTGCCTGTACAGTGGTGCAGAACATACGTTTACTTCTTTGGCCTTCCTAAATCCTGGAAGACTGTGGCAGAGGAATCACTCAGAGGAAGGGAAAACGGGGGCTTCCCAATGCTGATGCTTGTTTTGGGTTTGGACAAACATCACCATGAAAGTCTCCTGATGTGGGTACAGTGGCTCAAACACTGAGTTCTCCCAGCTGCTGTGGCAGACCTTGGCCAGGGTGGAACTTCACCTGAGCAAGGAGGTCCTTTTCAATTTTTAAAATGTACACTTTATATTTAAAGGCATGATGGGAGAACTTACTTATTTATTAAAAAGTGAATTACAAGCTGTATGGTTGCCACCTTGATCACTCAAATCTAATCATTCTTACTAGCTCCATGGGTGTGACCTTTTCTAAAATAATTTCCATGCAATAATAGGAATAAGATACTTTAGGCAGTGCATTTCTGGGAATCACTGCACTTCTCAGGTGACTGAAGTCACTTATTCTTCATCCTCATGCTTCACAACACATCTGAGGCATGAAATTATTCCCTTCCAATGTGATGCCTTCTCCTACTCTTATTGCTTAAATGATTCTTAAGGATTAGTGTGTTAAATGCATTGTGAGAAATTCGGGGGGGGGAGGCATGGGGGGGGAAGGAGAAGATAATATTTTACATTAGAGTTATCAACCTGATCCACATTTCGGTGATTTTTATTCCAATCAGAAGAGTCTGGATCTAATACACATCCATGTTATGGGCTAGCAAAAATATGGAGGACATAGTAACTTCCTTGACAGTGCGCTGTGAACAAAAACTGTCACATATAGCAGAAACTACCAGAATTTAGAAGGTTTTTTATTTGGAAGAATAAAGAGAATTGCATTATCTGTCCACGGATGGGTATTGCCAGCTGTCTCCTGCATGCAGGTACCATTCTTTGTTCCCAGGATTTTACGCATTCAGCTGTGATTTCTCTCTAAATCCTTTTACCATATCTTGATTGGTTTGCAGGCAGAATACAAATTCTCTTGAGACAAATGCACCATTACAATTTTAAATTGTAATCTTTTTCAGAAAATGTTGTTGGATTTTTGTCATTAACATTTGAGAACAAAAGACTGAAGTTTCAACATTTGTTGCCACCCATGGGGCTTTTACTCATATAAGGTTCTAGCTACAATATGAGGAAACAACATTAGTTTCATGTCCTTTGCAAAACAGTGTGTAGACAATCACAGAAACTTGCCTTCTGTGCATTTATTTTACTGTGAGCAAGGACTGTAAAACACTAGCATGCATTTTAGCTAGAGGACTACAGAAGTAATATGTAGTTGCTGCAGTAATCTGCAGTCAATGTTGGGGAAATGGTGTATTTACTAAGTCATTGCTTAGTAAAGTCCTTATTTACAAAGCCCTGGTGAGCACTAATCTCAAGCTGAAATTTATAAACATAGCTGCATGCTCTGATGAATCAAAATTTTAGCTGTTTCCGTTTCAGCCTCAGTGACAAACTTCATTTATTGCAAGAAAATGCTAGAGCTATTAATAAAAATAAAAGATCTGTTCGACATCCGAGGCTGCATCACCAAGCTGACTGTCCCCCAGTTTGAAATCACGTATATTTGTAATCAAATATTTATCAGTGAAACCTTGCAGCATCAAATTCAGCTAAAATGATTTTATACTCTCATACAATCCGTCATTCATATATACATAGCAAATGCCATGTGATAGATAATATACAGTATATAATGTATATAAGATATGTTTAAAATACTTTTTTTTCCAAAAATATATTATTCCTATTTATTCTCTTCTCCTTCCTGCTGTACCCACACTGAAAACACTTTCATATACCGGTAAAGTAGCAAAAAGCAGTGAGAAAACATGATTGCTTTTCTATTTCACTAAGGGCCTTTGTTAAAATTGTCTCCCCTCTTTATATGATGAAATGTGTAAATCTTTATAGCTTGTATTTTATATATCTTGTGTGTGTAGGGCATGATCACTGCTTATGGCACTTTTCCGCACAAGCGAGATGAAAATGTAATCCTCAATATCAGCAAAAACTGGTCTCTTTCTTCTCACAGGTGAGAGGCAGCATCCATGAAAGGCAGGCTAACCCCAGTTATATGTGCTGTAAGTCTCATGCATATGCCATGCCTTATGTAGAGGGTGTGACAGTGATGTCTTGCAGAAAAAAATCTTTAGTTAAAGACTGGAGAATTGTCAAAGTTCTTTCAAGCTTGTTCTGCAGGTCATTGCATTACATTCCTTTCTGGAAGCCTCACTGAGAAGTTTGTGATGGTTTGTTTGAGACAGCTACTGTGTCAGTTCTGGTCCCAGTGGGCACATACATTGCCTTTTACAAACACTGAAGGAACTGGGAAATAAAAATGTTCTCAAGAAGCAGGAAAGAGTCTAGGATAGATCCAGGAAGGACCACTGTGGTATTTGTAACATAATTTTCCCATTTTCTGATTCATTTTTTAAGTAATACATAAGTTATAGGCATATAAGGCAGCCTATCAGTGAATAGCAGACTCACTGGATTTCAAGCAAATTTTACTGTTGTGTCTTTCAGAAATTTTAATTCTTTTTAACCCTCTGGTTTTGAAAATTAATTCATCCTGCTTATGGTTCAGATGTGCTCAGCCTGAATACTGGAAATAGTAGTAAAAAACTTCATAAGCTCTCTTGTCCCACTCTACTGACCTTAACAGTTTAGACAACTCGGAAAGGACTTTCATCTTCTAGGTCCAAGCTGAGTGGCAATTCTAAACACTATGAATCCAAATCCTTTGCCTCTCGCTGCTCTGAATGACCGTAGTATTTAACATGCTCTGGGTTGCAGTGTTATGAAATGAAAGCAATCCCATATGACTCAGTGGTTTGATTCTGTGCACACCTGGGAGAGGTTTGGGAGAGATACACATGTGTTTCACATCTGTTGGTTTCTGTAATTTTGATGCAGTGGTCTTTGACTTGTTCTTTGCCCATTCATATTGTACCTATTTAAACTCCAGATGTGAACAAGAAAAATTAATTTCTTCCTATCCCATCTTTTAATACTGTCAGATGAATATGAATCTCAGCTCCCTGGAATATATTACACAGAATTTTCATTTTGTTTAGTGATTATTAATACTTCTATAGCTGTGAACCTAGGCATATTTCTTTTTTAGGCTTCACACAGCATATTACATCTCATGGGATGTGAATTTTCTGCATGTCATTTTATAATCAATAGCAGTTGTTATTTACATTTTCTTTCTGACCATTTTTGTATATTATGCTTATTATTCTTAGCTAGAAAATGCCAGCATAATTTTATTTTCAACAACTGACATTTTGATAGGAAAAAAGTACTTAGTTAAGTATTTTTAAATTATTCTTGGTTTGTTTTCCTTTTCTTTGTAATACCAGATATCACCTTTGATTAATAACAATCATATATAGGCTTTGTTCCTCTTATCTGGATGTCAGCAGTAATTGGAACCCATATCCATATCCTACCTTGCAATCATGCTGCAAAAGGCCAATAAATTCCCGCTGAGTGTGTTACTTGTTAAATTTAGTGCATTACATTCAGGGTAATGAATAAAAGCACTGGGCCGTTACTGTCTGGTTGGCAGAGGAGGAGTAAGAACAGCCAGACTCCCCTGAGGCCCCGAGCAGGCTTAAAACTGTGACAGGCAGAATCAAGGGACTCCCTAAGCATCACAGTTCAGTTTGTCTCCCTTAATTTCCTCTTCTACCAAGATTTTTAGGGGAAATGGAGGTGAGATAATCTTGCACCGAAGTACAAAATGCACTTTGCTGGTATACCAGGACTCCCTCGTGCAGATTCTCTTCTAGGCAAGTAATGCATCTGCATTAAATATTCAGCTGATGATAGGTTTGACTTTGCTTTAAGAGATGCATGTATCATAAATATATATGTATATAAATATTCTTTTATAGACAGATAGATAAATAAAATATACACATAAAAGTAGGATTCTAACCAATCTGTGTAAACCCTCTGTTGGACTGCTGACTGATAAAAATAAACTCTCAGACTTTTGGATGTCTGAGCACTGCTTTGGCTGACACAGGAGCAGCTGTGTGTGTCTAACTGCAGGAAGAAACAATATGTACTTCAGTTCTGAACCTGGGCCTGGGAAGTTCATGAATTTCAGTTCCTCCTGGTTGGCAGGCAAATTTACCGTGTTAAAATGATGAGACTCTGATAAATAATGTTATGGAAGAACTGAAGTAACAAGACAGAATCTCAGTGAAAGGATACACAAATCTATTTTGAGGAGGCTGGGAAGGAGTTTCGCACTTTGTCTGCAACGTCCTTTTTGGTTTTTCAGTGCCTTTGAGTGAACTCCTTGTCTTGAAAGTGTGACTCGGGCTCCTCTGGTGCCTCTGCAGACTCCAAAGTTCGGAGTGTGGAGATTCGTATGCCCACACATGGCTCTGCAGGAGAAAAGTGGCATGTCCAGCTACAGCTGGAAAGATGCCCTGGAGCTTTTCCCCCTCATTCTCGTGCCAGTTCCCTATTCCTTTGGGAGACCATGAAAGGGAGACTAGGATGATCACACTCAGACCCAGTTTTTTCTGCAGCTATGAAACGATGAATTTTGTCAAGATTTGGATGTTTACAGTAGTTGCACTCCGTTCAGGGGCACCTGTCATGGCCAAAAATCTCCTGAACTGGAAATACTGGTACTATGTCAATGTGTATCATGTAGATCCCAACCATATGTTATATTTTCAAGTGAATCCAAATCCACCAAACAGAACAAAGTTACAGAGGAGATCTGATCTCTGCTGGAGTCAGCGGCAAAGGTTTTACTTCAGGATATTATCAGTTTGGAGCTGCTTTATCGAGTCCATCTGAAGTAGTACTTTTTTTTCTGCATTTTGTCACTCCAGCAAATTCTTCCTCTTATCCTTCAAGAGCAGATTTTCAAAATTACTGAGGAAGCATAGGTTCTTTGGGGTAAACCCACCATAGGATTCAGGATAGCCAGCTCTTCTTCTAACTGTCCCTGGTGGGGACAGTATTTTTTTTTTCCTTTTTGTGGTTTTGGTATTAGTGTAGTTTGATATTGGCTGAAATAATTTGCTTGATGGTGAGAAAAACATCTTGCAAGAAGAAGACTGGAAGGAAGAGAATAAACCATACAGCCTCCATATCTGCATATAAGATGTGCTAGGGTGTTCCTTTCTTTTAGGGCTTTGAAGAGTCTAGATTTAAAGTAAGATTACTTTGTTGTATAAAATTACAGATATGGGATATCTGTACTCTGGGATTGGACTGTATATTCAATTCCAGAAGTAACTGTGTCTGGCAGTTCCAAACTAAGGAAAGCCTCTGTCACCAGAGGGAAAAATAAGATCCTTGCAGTACAAGGTACTGCATCAACTGCATCAAATAACTGCTCCAAGTTGTTAGAGTTTAACATAAACCTTTCCCAACATGAAAAGTAGTATTGTGTTTTAGAAAAGGGTAATCTTTTGATATGGGTGATCTCGTACAAAATGAAATATTTGGTGTTGCCCTGTTTTAAAGAAGAACGTGGCTTATGCTGCTGCTAGGAAAAGCTCTTTCTTGAAATTGCCCTGTTCATTATCTTAACCTTATGCTATATCATGGTTCTGTCTGGCAACTGTATTAAAACTTAAAATGATAAATCAACATTTCTAAAGCACAAACACACATGCCTATGGACCATATCCATAGAGAGAGGTTTTAAGATCACTTCATGGGGAAGACTGTTCTGGCTTCTGATGGGGTCTTGTGGGAAGCCTCCTAAGTAGTTTACATTTCATTAGAGAATGCAAACAGGTCCTTGATTCTCTCATTGTTGAACTGGAAAATTCTGCAGATGAGCCCAAATCCTCCAAAGAAATCCTTCTGAATCATCACTAAAGGGAGGCTGGGAATATTTGCTACATTCTGAAAAGCTCCACATGTCTGAGAGCTCCAGTCCCCGATCGCAGGTCAGGCAGTGGTTTTGCTGTGTGCCAACCACTGACATTTGTTGTTGATGGATTTTTATTTCATCTTCTCATGTTCAGCATTCCTTTCAGCTGGAACATTTAGTTTAAGGCTATCTGGGTGCCATGGATAGAATCATCTTTAATCTTCTTACCATCAGAAATTGTGCAGGAGCAGATCCAGGTGCAACGGCTGTTGACTGGCTAGACTTTTTTATATCATCCCATTAATTTTTGCAGATGGTTTGTGGGTTTTGTTTTTCTTTTAATATGTACTAGTTTGGGCTCTTCTCATCTCTACCTTTTTAGTCCCATTGCTCTGGGGGCAAAATAAACTATGCCAACGATGTTGAAAGTAACAGCTCTATGAAAACTTTGATTGTTTTAAAGGTCCGTTGTCTGACATGAAGACTTCATGTTTTTCAAGTATTTTCTTACTTTCTGTACAATGTGTGCCACTTACGTCATATAAGTAGAGCCAAACCAATGTATCTGGACAAGTAATCAACCACAGTACTGTATTTGTGTCGTTTCCAAAAAAACTAGTCTATTGCCTCTACTGCCAAGATCTGGCAGGTAGCTTTGAGGAGATTAATGGCCCTGGTGATTGTTACTATTTGTGCCTTTTTTCCCCTTCCTACACTTAAATTATTACATTCCAAATGCTTATTTACTGGATAACATGAATGTGCTGTAAAAAAAACCCAAACAGTCTAGTATACGGCATGTTGTGATCTGATCTTGTATTTGTTTATAAATTTATGTTCTTCAAGGTACTGGACTAACACTGCCCTCTGAAGTGCTCGAGGGATCAAAATCAGTGGTCCTTTCAGAAGCAGTCTATCAGTCATGTAAAGGTTATTTCAGTCCTGCTGGTATGGAAATGGATTTGCTGGACATTGACTCACTCACCACTGACAAAGGTGGAGTTGAAATTACTGGCAAATCTCATGTGTTAGATTTTCATGTCTAACTTGCTTTGATCAACCAACATTGCTGCCAGGATGAGGTCAGATTGCACTTATCATCATCTTTGCTTCTTAGTTTGGCGGTTGGTTCCCCTTTCTATTTTCAAAAGGCTGGAGTGTTTTCTCTTCTGAAAACTTTTGTGTGATAAGTTCATCATGTGGGGAAAGAATTAAATAAAATCATATTATTTGGATCATAGTTGAAAAAAATATCCAGTGAACTGTGTCCTGTTTTTTGTCAAAAGCTACCATGAACAAATATGAACTGAACAAGTAAAGAAGTCTGTGCAAGTACTTGGAGTTTCTTTTCTATTTCAGCATACTTTTTTGCATGGCTTTTTGATGTGGTGGAAAAAGACTTTGGTCTTCTGGAAATCTTCGTGAAGCATATTTCCTAGCCCACATGAAGATGTGTCTGTGGCTACTGGCTGAATAATTTAAAGAACAGCATACCAAAACAGGTGGAGATATACACTCTGTGTTGTTAGTAGTTTATTTTATAATGACTGCATTTTTCTGGGTGCTTTTCTTTTTCTACAAGCTTTCATTATTCAAATAACTCGTATCATTAAAGGACAGCCTTCAGAACTTCACTTAATAGTTCCCAAAGCATGGTACCTTACCAAGGAATCTTCTTCAAGCAGTTCTCTTAAAATTCATGCAAAGTGAAAAATATCGGGGTTTTTGTTTGTTTTTATTACTATTATTTCTGAATCTGGCCATATTCTCACTTTTCTTACTATTTACTCTATAATAGGGTCTTGAGTAGGCCCTAATGGCTCTAACCAGCCCTGCTTGGGGCCCTCACCCACATTCCCAACTGTGGACCTACCAGCTCTATATGAACTCATGCTCCTACTATGGGGGACTTTTGCAGTCTGGAAAGCTTAATTTTGGTGCTGAGCTTTGGCCCATCAAATGGAAGTTAAGGGAAGCATTATCTTCCTTAGAGAATGGGGGGTACAACTGCATGTTGGAGTTCTTCATGAAGAGGAACCTACCAACAGCCTGTTCAGAGGCCCTGTCTGAAGAGCCCTTTTACCTCTAAAAGATCCTCTGCAGAAAGTAGTTGTTTTCACTGTAGGTGCTTTAGTTAAGATCTGTAGAAGTGCCATGTGTTCTGTTGCATGGTATGAAGTCTTTGAGCCTTCTATTGGGGGAAAAAGCAGAAGGAAAATATTTTCCTATTTTATTTAGATTTTTTTCCTTATTCTTCCTTTAAGTGAAAATTCAGGAGAGCATAGGAAACTGATAGTGGCACAGCCTGTTTTAAATAGCTTGCTTCTCTGTTCAAGATTTATTTTTTCCATTAAATAAAGACTTCAAAGTATCTTAGAAAACTAATAATAAAATAATAATGAACTTTGTTTATGGGACTATCTGATGGAAGTACAACAGAAGGAATCAAAAAGGGAACAAATGAAGAGAGACATCTTAATAACTGGGTGAACTGCTTTTATCTTGGGATAAGTTGAATCCTCTCTTTATAAGTTTAGATAAACCCTGGTGTTGTTATGGGCTTTTTGGCCCTTACTAAGAAGTCTGAGTTTTGCAGATGAAAATAATATAGGAAAGGGTTAGGAAATGTCTCTCAATAATAGACCTTCTGGTAGTCATAGTCTGCGATGTCAGATGACACAGAAAGTTTCCTCCTAAAGAAGTAGTAATTGGAAGAACCAAAGAATCCTGCATGAGTACACAGCGGAAGAAAAATGGCACATGAGAGTCTTGTGAAAACTTGTACTTGGAAGAGCACTGAAATATACCTCTGCACATTAATTCAGTCTATAGATGTAGAGGCTGAGCTGGACAGTTCTGATACAGATTTTGCTGGACTGGAAAACTTGAGGTGCTGAATGATTTCTGGCCTAGCTGAGAAAGCACAAATATGGTCATTGGTTACCTGTAAAATTATTATCTAATGATTCCTCTTCAAGCTTGTAAGGAAGAGCAAGAACACCACACAGTAAGAGATTGTTGTTTTTTATGCCTACCCCAAAAGGAAGCAGGATGCTTTAGCAAGACAAGGAAAAGAACTGAATCATCTTTTCTGAAAAAAATATAAGTATAGAATAATAAAAAAGAATGACTATGGAAATACTTTGTGTGACAGAGTCCTGTTAAAAGATGTATTAATCTAAGCTCAGGTCTCATACTAGGCTTACTTTCAAAAACTATGCCAGTCCAAAAGGAGGAGCAAGTGTGACAGAGACTCTTCATTTCCCTTGGGTGTGTCAGGCATCCTCCCTCTGTGTAGTTGAGTGGTATTTTAATTAATTGTTAGGTTTGGTCAGAAATGTCCCTGACACAATGCTACAAGCAAATGGACATCAGTACAAGCCTAGCTGGAATGTGTGCTTACAGCTTATTTATATTATCAATCACTGCAATGATGGTTTGTGTATATATAAAGGAAACTATCCCTCAAAGATAATTGGATAAAGTGAGTTTGGAGGATGAGAACAAAGTTAACTTGGGGAGAAAAAGAACAATATAGATACTAAGTTTTGATTTGTGATTCCAAAGGTTTGTTTATAATAGGAAATACCATGATAGAGTTGGCTCGACCTGGGACAGATTTTTGGCTTCTTTTTTTTTTTATACTTTTGGCTGTAGAGCTTGCTCAAAGAAAGAAACAGTACTGAACTGAAAAACAGTCTTGGAACAGTAAGCTTAGAGTTTTTGCAAGAGCTCTACAAACTTTCTTCACAACAGATGAGGAGCTGAGTTGTTTGATTACTTGGTTGTTAGTGTGATTGATTTACATTTGCTTCTTAAGCTATGATTGGCCTTGTTATGGAAATCCTTGAGTGAGGCTACCTACCAACTTGAAATGTGGAGATTATGCCTTCAGAATTATCAAACACTTATATCAAAAACACCTGGCAGAAATAATCTGCCAAAAATGATTTTATTATCCTGACACTTTAAGTTATCACAGAATTGTTTCGTTTGGAACAGTTCTTTAAAGTCATCGAGTCCAACCATTAACCCAGCACTGCCAAGCCCACCACTAAACCATGTCCCCAAGTGCTACATCTACACGGCTTTTAAATCCCTGCAGGCATGGTGACTCCACTTCCCTGGGCAGCCTGTTCCAAAGCTTGACAACCATTGCCACTAAGAATTTCTTTCAATTTCTACATCTCTCCTGGTGCAAACTGAGGCTGTTTTATTATCCTATCAATTACTACCTAGGAAAAGAAACTGACCCCCACCTGGCTACAACCTCCTTTCAGGCAGTTGTCCAGAGTGATATAAAGTTCCCCCAAGCCTCCTTTTCTCCAGGCTAAACACTCCCAGCTCCTCTGCTGCTCCTCATCAGACTTGTGCTCCAGACCCTTCCCCAGCTCTGCTGCCCTCCTCTGGACTCACTCCAGCACCTCAATGTCCTCCTTTTAGGGAGAGGCCCAAAACTAAACACAGAATTTGAGGTACACCAGCTTCTGTGCCAAGTACAGGGAAACAATCACAAAATGTGCTCAGCTGCAGATCTGTATGCATCAAATGGAAAGTTCAAATGTCTTCCAATATTTTTTCGTGATGAAAATATCTAAATCTATGGGTGAGGGTACTTGTGAAACCTGGATGACATCTCAGACTTGTGTAGTAGTGGCTGTTCACTGCCAAAACCATCAGTGTGGCATTGCAAATGTAACTGAAAGCTTTGCTCCGATGTGGCATGGAGGAGGGGATGGATCTTGCTCCCAGGGTTATGCTGAAATCCAGACACAAATGTCTTCTGTGCAATTTTTGTAGATACAGATAGAGCTATGTGATCATGCAGTGAAAGTTTACTCCCATTTTCCAGATCCTGGGGAGAATTAAAGCACAGCTAAAACCATACAGAATGTGTGGCTCAAGTCCTTGTTGAGGTATGTGGTTTCATTTGGGAAAGTATCCCGTTCACGAGAATATTCTGAAGCTGCGCTGCCTACTGCCAGTGTTTCCTTCCCCATTAGAAGTGGTGGACGATCATGAAGACTATCCATATAGAAATAAAAGATTCTTCTTCAAGTAACATTTGTGACTTGATGAAAGTCAGGAAGGGCATGTTAAAACTCTTAGAATCCACACTGAAGTGAGAAACAACATTTCAGCTGGGATCTATTCAGCTGGCAATGAATTTATAAGGTAGTTTGGCTGATATAGTCCAGACTATACAACAGAATTGTGAGAAATATAAAGAGAATGGTCCTGAAACCAAAGTTTACTGTCAATATATTGCATTGTCAGCAAAAGCAGAGTTGCAAGACAAAACTTGAGACAATTTGAGTTAAATAAGAGATGTAGAAGGGTGTAACTAACGATCACAGTGTTGTATTTTCAAAATTGGTGGATGAGTTGATGAAAACAGTTTATCATGAACATGTGGGTGTGGTGAGTAGAAGGGAGAGCAAAAGTGAGCATGTTTTAAAGAAGATGTAATCAGGTTGATATTGAAGGGGAGTAATGGAGAGTTTAAGAAAATAAAAGAAGAGGAAAGAATAAAAGAACAAAACATTAGGAATGGACTTCCATTTGCTGACTATCACAGCAAAGCTAAAAGCAGATCTGAAATGTGTAACCCCAGTATACGCCAATAAAGGGAATTAAGAAAGAAAAAGTAAATGCTAAGTCTCTGATGAGGATACAATTCTAGTTTTTTGCATTTGCACATGGAAACCACCTTTCCTGTACAGAGCTGCTTCCCATCCCACAGTTAGCACTCCAGAATTGTAAATGCCTTCCACAGGCCATATGCAAGCAGGAGACACTCCTTTTGAAGTACTTCAGAAATGCAAGCATATGGAAATGTGTGTGAGGACCACTTCCATTGCTGGTTTGAACTTGGCGACACTCTAGCAAATGGGATTTACAAATGTTACCACATAATTTTATAGCTTCGACAAGTTCTTTAGAGGAATACCACCCCCCAGCATGTGTTGGGTACCTTTAAAGTTCACTAGGGAAAACCCCCACATCAGATTTCAAGCTTTACTTTCCTGTTTCAGCAACTACTTCAAATTTTCAAGGAATATGACAGAACGTGGTAGGACAAAATGTTCAATGATATTTAAGTCAGGGGCATGATACAGGTGTAAACAAAATTTAATCAAATATTTCAAGTAAGTTAAATTGAAAGAAAGGTCTAGTCAAGGCCAGACTGGTCTTACAAAGATCTTAAAAAGGCTCCCCAGTAGCCATTCTCTTGTTTCTTCTCTTTTTCTCTTTTTTTTTTTTTTTGCACATTCTTTCACAAGGAGTCGTAAAATATATATAACTGACTTAGTATTATAGATACTAATATTTATTTATTTAATCTTGTGATTTCTTGAGAAAAGTTTAATTGTTGGGGCTTAAATTGCTTGACCTGTTCTGCTCTCTTCCATAGAATCTCTATAGCTGCTTGCATTGATAGCTGGTTTTTGAGATGACAGCTTACCTTGTGTCATCAAGGTCTAGACAAGAGTGGTACTTAAGTTTATGGGAAAAAAATAATCTTACAAAAAAGTGGCACTGAACTCCATAAATCCTCATTTCTTATTAATGTCTGTGGAGTGAGTATGGTACAGCAAAATTTGACAGGATTTTTTTTTTCCAACCAATAATGCACTTCTTATGTTCTTATTTCTTCTGAGGAGTTAAAGGTTGCATGAGACAGCTGGTGAAATGAAAGAGGAGTTAAAAGCATATGTTACATCTTCATTTACTTTTAAGAGCAGAACAATGAACTCTGAAACTTCTTAGGTTTTTTCATACATATTACCTTTATTACCCTGGATGCTACCTGTTTGTGGTTTTTTAACCTCACCATTTTCTAAATTTCACTTTCCTCTGCCCAGGGACAGTGATTCATAAATAACACCTTAGCACTCTATAGAAATTTTTTTGTCTTTCATGCTGTTAAAGCACATTTTAAAAAGGATGGTGAGCATCATTATGTCCATCATATAGGCAGAAAATCTGTAGCAGGAAAAGGTTAAATTACTTGCCAGAAGGCACACAGAAAAGCAGAAGTAGCAGACAACCACCCACAAGTCCAAGGATAATTCTGTTGCTTAGTACTATAGTTCTGGAAGGTAGAAGTACTACACAGCCTCCTCTGCAAGATGTCTTTTCACAACATGGCTAAGTTTGGCTCTCACTGCTCTTTCCTGCTTAGCTGATACTGTTTCAGCTTTTACAGCCATATGTGGTAAGAGCTAACCTTAACATCTATAGAAATTGGTACTTAAAGGACTTTGTACTGATGTTATTAATAGAAGAAGAATTTGGAAGATCCCACTGTTGAGTGTCATCTTTGCTAGAAAAAGTTTCTTCCTGAACTTAACTACCATGGAAGTGAATAAAAAGACTGGAAAAAACCCCTATTTTACCTCACACTTAACGATTTAAATGAATTTTTGCAGGCAGCTAGAAGACAGCAGCAAAACAAAACAGTAAACAGAGTTTTTCATTCTAAAGAAATTTAACGAATATCTGTAACAGAGTAACAGCAGATGTTACATACTGACTTTCAAGAAGGTTTTAGTAGCATTTTTTGTGCTACTAAACTGTAGCACATAACAAATTAAAGAAGAGGGACCTACATGAAAAAATTAAAAGGCAAAGAAACTACTTGGGAAGCCACAGCTCATAACACTATCAAGATGGAAAGATCTTTCAAAGTTTCTGCAGTTGCCTGTTCAGCTCCAGGTAGGAAGGGATTGCCAGAGTGGTGAAAGACAGTTTTGGAGCTTAAAATTATTTCAAAGACGGGAGAAATTTTCTTGGAGCTTAGTGGGGATAGGATGAATGTCAGTAGGGACAACTGCAGAATGCAAAGTTTAGGTAGGAATAATCTACCATACTAAGGCAGGTGGAGAACAGCCAGGTAAATTGTTTATGGAAAGGGACCTGCAAATTGTTGAGACTAAAACCAGAAGTAAAGATAATTATACTGCTGAAAACCAGGAAAATATATACCAGGGTGTACCAACAGGTTTGGTTTATAAGATACACTCATCTTACAGAACAGGAAGAAGCACAACTGAATCATTGTGCTCAGTCTCGGCCACTGCTCTTCCAGATTCATTGAAGAGAATCTGGAGTGAAGTAAGGAAATTGGGAAGTCCATATAATTTCATTTGCAGGGTAAAATTATATATTTTAAATATGAGAAGTCTGATGAGAAACATGACATTAATCTTTAAGAATGCACAGAAGAAAGGAATGATCTGTTCCCTATCTTCATGACAAATATGCCAAGAAGGAAGTAATGGACTTCATTTTCAGTAAGAAACCTAAAATTTAAACATTAGATAATCTTTTTATCAGGAAGGAAAGTAAAACACTGCAGCAGCAAGTTTAAGGATGCTCCATTGCTGAATATGTCTTGGGAAATGTTAGACAAGTGCTGTGACCCTTTCTGAAGCTGAGGGGGGCCTGGGTAAATCCTAGGATTCTGCTCTGTCCCTAGCCAGTGGTTTTGGCATGAGACATTCCAAACAAAAGCCTTAAGGCCCAAATAGTGCAATCCGCAACAGAGCATAAGATCTGGAGTTTCAAGATTTCTATCATCTCATTAAAGTACAAAATATTTACAACTGTCACAAACTTAACAAAAAGCATAAACCTTCCAGCTGCTTTTATTAGTACTTCTGCAGGCATCATGAAACAGCATTGCAGAGGCATGACCAGCAAATTTCATCCTGAGGATGGAAATCTGTGGTAACACGGGGTAAAAATCATGGGAGTATCATCTGAGGCATGCTTAGGTCTTACCTGTGCAAATAACATAAGCGGGTGAACAGGTTCTTTCTGCGCCTGTTTATGGTTAGCTTTGCTACAGTGTTTATTTTGTACACCTTTAGCTTAGTTAAAATTTAGCAAGTGTATGATAGAATCAAGAGCAGGTAAATTAAAGCATTTCTGGTGGAAAGCCTACTGAAGCAAGTATACATTTCCTATTCTCTCTGTGTTGCCGTTTGTCTGTATGAGTACACACTGAAGCAGGTACGTGGGCAACTTTCAGAAATTTCTGAGCTGGATTTGGTATGCTGGGTTATTCCCTGCTTTCATGGGTCTTCAGTGTAATCAGGCTGATTTATGTCAGCTGAAAATCTGATGCTTTATTTTTAGCATTTAAACACAGAAAGAATTCACGTTCTTGGTTTAATCCACAGGAACACTGGGATTTAGTGAAAAGCTTGTGTAGAGATGACAGGAGTACTGGCTACATAAGCAGTGGAAGGTGAGGGGGAGGAACGTGCAAAGAATGATTTTGAGAAGTAGATTAACTTTGGACTTTTAACATGCATTTATTATTGAACAAATAAACGAGGAAATTCTGTTCAGAAGGGAAGATTTTTTTCATTTTCACAAATAATCAGTCTGTTTCTGTAAAATTAATAGGGTGCTGTCAGGACTTTTTTGCATGGTTTGTTAGTATGCTTTCATTTCTTCAGTGAGATAGGGGAATTATCTAAGGGAGGATGGAAAGGAAGCTGGTTCTGAGTAAAGTTTCTCAAATGAGCTTAGTGAGCTAAACTTCATTGCCAAAATACAATTTATAGTACGTACACCTGACAGAATATTGTTTGCTCCATACTTCTGTTTCAAAGTGTAATAAATTAGACAGCATGGAGCTAATAATGAACAAAATTGGCCTATTCTACATTTTGGCATCCCTATGATCTTCCTTCACTCTGGTTTATGTCCCCACTAGGACAGCTAGAGTCTTTTTTATTACTTAGCTATCTTCTTGCTGTTTGAGTTCAGCCAGGACCAGTCTAGTTTCAGTTAGGCTTGTATGCAAGGACAGTAAAATCAAATTGCTGGAAGCCTTGAATGTCCTTAGGCTAGCCTATTTCCAGTGAGATAGGAGCTCAGGAACCTCTTACAGCAGAAACATTTGTTACATGACCGTGGGCAGGTGACTATATGTGTTCGTGGCCTCCCCACTGGCCATTGCACTCAGATTGACCACTGGCTTCAGAAGAACAGCAAGAATCTGAGAATTCAGCTAGCAAGGATTGTCAAGAAGCAGCCCTCTCCTGTATATTTACAGAGAACCCATTTCAGGAAAACAGCATGGTTTGTGTTAGTTTCCAGCAATAAGAACAGCTTCCTTCGAGGGGTATTTGGTCCTGTGACACCAATCCTGGACTACGGTGCATGCAAGGGCAGCAAGTTGGCTGCAGATGGCCTGGGTTATCTCTCAGAGCAGGAGAAGCAATTCTTGCAACAAAAGCCCGAGCTGAGGCAATAGGAGTCTGAGAGGGCTGAAAAGAAACAGGTTTCTAAAAGCCCTTTTTTGGTTCTACAAATATCATAGCATGTTATGAAGTGCATTTCAGAGTACCAGCAAGGCAACATGCAAGGTATTCCCTGGAGCATTTACTCACATGTAAATTAGATCATTACAGCTGTACAAAGGCATTTCAGTTCTTGCCCTTAAACAAAACCTAGTATTGCTCTTAGGCAATGAACTCTAAGGAAGAAAAAAAATATTTTGTGGGATAATTCCATGAAAATACGTATCAGTATGAAGATATTGTCAGCAATCATTTCAAAACTCCATTTATTTCACAGTGAACTTTGTGCATGACTTCAGGGGGTATGAAATGGAAAGATAGGGAAAGCAATTTACTAAATCCAAACTGTGCCAAGCATAGAGACCTTGTCACCCATCCCTCAGTGGGGAGCTTTGCCCTTCCACTAACACCAAATGTCACTGTCCTGGTGAATGACATATTATATACAGTGCTGAGCTCACTTTAGTCTGCCTAAAGAAACTTTCTCTGCTCCCTGTTCCCATTTCTTCTGCTAGAAGAGACACTTGCACCAGTGCCAAGTGGCCTGGTAATTGGTCCTGCTTCTCCCACAGGCCAAAGTGAACACACCCCATTACTTGTAAGAGTAATTTGCTGTTTTCTCAGACCTGCAAGGTGCCTATAGACAGTCAGGGTCAGTGGATCCTCAGGAATGCTGGAATGAGACAGCACAGGTTGGGATCCATCTCATCTAGTTTAGTTTAGATCATAGTATTTTCATAGCAGGATTTCTGTGCAGTAGTTGCTAAACCTGTATTTAACTCATACTTCATTTTCCTCCTTTTTCAGTAAAAAAAGCTTTTAAAAAGGAATAATAAGAAAATTTTCATACTCAAATAAAAGACAACTTTCCCTAGCATTCTGGGGATAAAAAGCCTTGAAATATTCATGTTGTGTTGCGTCGACTGCCCATGAAATATGCATGAAAACTATACAAGTACTGGAAAAATAATGTACCACTGGAAATTGGATCTTTATTTTAAAAGACAAGTCTTTATCTAGCAAGAAAAGCTAGAAAGAATATAGTAAGAGCTGGACATGTCCCTTGTAAGTGTCATCTTGGAGAAGGCTGACTGCTGGCTCTGCAAGGCTGACTGAACCTGTGCCTTCCAGCCATCAGAGAGCTGCTGTCTCATGCTTCCACAGGTGTTATGTAACACCTAACGTGCTCTGAAAATACCAGGTGGAGACACTGTTTAGCAGGCACTAACCAACTTGTGAAAGAGCACCAGCTTCACTTCCTTCAGCCAAATGTAATTGCTCTGATGGTGGTTAAACCATTTTGTTGAATATCCAGTTGTCCAATAAAAGTCATTATCAGTCAGGATAGCATCTGGCAGGTGACTTCCCCCAGAATAATGAGTATAGTATCCATGCCTTTGCCATGCTCTCAAAACAAACCTCATAGAAAAAAAATTACCCTGCACATTTAGGACAGGTTCCTCCCAGAGCCGCAGGAACAGCAGCAGATTAAGAGCACAAGGGATCCCTTGCTCATTGGAAATCATGTAGCTGCTTTTACCCCAAAATTCCAACCTAGCTATTAGTCATTAGCCTACAATTATGATGGGGGCAGATCCATTGATAAGAGAGATGTGTTTTCATTAAGAAAGTCTTATCAGCCAGATGATAAAACCTGCCAGCCTGTAGGACACTATTGGGGTGTCTGCACGAAAGTGGCTCCCAAATTGCACTGAGGCAACAAATGGTGTCTATGATCATATTCTTTGTATTGTTGTCCTCTGTCCTTTGAGCTCACACATTTTCTAATATACTGGTTGATCTGGAAAGGCCTACATTGACAGGGCATCTTCAAAACCCTTTTGTTTCATTAAGAAAGCCCAAATTTTCTCACCTGTGTACTACCATCGACAATAGTGATGATCTCATTACAGATGTCCCAAGCTGACATGTCCTGATCTTTCCTCACTTCTACTACTCTGGCTGATAGATGAGTCTCTGTGTTTTGTTAAATGTTGCCAAGCAGAGCAGCTTAGCTGACCATCTGCATCTGGCCCTGAATTTTGGGCAGTGGCTTGGGGAGATATTATCCCAAGGAACTTCCTTCCAGCTATGTTTGTGCCTTGTCCCCTTGTTGTGGCTGCAGATGGGCCAATCACTGCTCTGTGACCAGGCTCTAGCTTGGCTTTGGCAGGCTGGCATTCTGCAGCTGCCCTGGGCCCTGGCAAAGCCCCAAATATACCTCCAGATGCCCTTTTTCTGGTAACCACAAAAGCTGCACCAGTTCCACTTGGGTGGCTGGTCTGGGTGGGGGTACTGCCAGAATGGGAGGAGGAGATGGATTATTGCATGGCAGGAGAGGGATCAGGGGACTGGTAAATGTGCTTTGTTTGTTTGTTGCTGTGGTTTGAAGTGGACAGCAGGTGAAATTCTGCAATGCTGATGGGCTGGTAGGGGGGAAAGGAACGTGGAGTATGGTCATGTAATGCCTAATGTCAAGAAAATCCCCCCAACTCTGAAAGCAGTTATTTGCACTGTAGATGTGAGCCAGCTGGCTGCGTGGCCATGGCTGCAGTGTAACATTAAATATGCAGCAGCTACTGAACTGCAGCTCGCTGGGAATGATACACCTCCCCATTATCCCTTCTTGTGTCGACAAGCCCAGAAAGAGGAAAAAAAACCAAAAAAGAAAGATAAAAAAAGCTGAGCTGAGTGTTCAGTCTACTTAAATGCTTTCAAAAGAGTGCATGCCAGTCTGTTTTGGGCTTCAAAAATTTTCAATTTAAAGGTTAGATTTTTTTTTCCCTCTTACATTTCAATAAAGAAAAATTATATTAGGGTGATTCACATGCAGACAATTACAGGCTCTCTTCTAGATGTCTTGAGATGCATACATACATACCACAGAATACAAAAGTTTACCATGTTTAGGCATAAGTTACAGTCCTTTGTACATAATAAAAGTATTTTCCTTATGATAAAGAAAATTGAGTACTGAATATGCCTCTCATTCTACTTAATTGCTTTCTTTGCAGACCAAGACATCACTTAGATTAAGAAAATTATGTACAAAAATTTATCTTACAATCTGTTTGTGGGAAAAATAATTTTAAAAAAGATTTTATGGTGCAATGGCGTGGTTTTATATAGTGGTATTATAGTTATACTCACTCTGAATATAGAGTTGTAGTCATGGGAGAAGAAAGTAAGACAAAGGGAGGAGAAAATTATATGAGTTTGCTGGGAAATTCTGTGTATTTCATGGGGTTTTTTCACTCTTGGTAATAAGTTTAACTGTTACGATGCATCATGGTGAAGGTATTTAATGAAATTTCTAAAATTTTAGTAAATTTTAAGATCACAACAGACTTCATGTCACACATCTGAAATACTATTTCTCTGCTGATAAAGGTAATGGTTAAATTTAGGAAGGGGAGGAATTCTATTTTTCATATTTTTCTAATATTTTCTATATAACCAATTTCAATGGCTTCCTATCTTGTTTTGCTCTGAGGCTTTTTTAGTGTCTGTTGTTTTTTGTTTCTTTTTTTATTTTAAATTACTACTACTATTACTTTTTTGGTTCTGATAGGGAATATATATACCTATACCAGTGTCTTTATTAACACAAAAAAATTTACAGAACTCAAAAGCATATGTCATCATTGAAACTACAAAGAATGTTTCAGTTTGAAATAAGTATGAAATGATTGAAACATTGAAATGTTTGTGGAGGGACTTCCATATCAGCTGATAGTTATCTTCCTCTTACACTGAAATTTTAAAAATGTATTTAAATATATTTAAATTTCATAAGGGCAGGGATAGTAATAACCTGTTTAACCCATGCTGCTCCATGCAGACCCAGGAAAGCGCCTTTCCTATGGCCAGACTGAGTGACTTCTTTTGGGACATGGGATGAGTCAAGTTTCCAGTCAGAAATTAAACACTCTTTAATTAAAAAGTAGTTTTTCTAAAATGTAATATGTGCTCATACAGTATATGCTGCTCTTAATGTGGCAATGCGTTTACTCAATATTTGGTAGTTTCTTGCTATTATTGCTATGTAATATCTGAGTTATGGCAGGGCATGTGCTGGCAACAAAATTTTGTTTCCACTTGCACAATTCTAAGAGTCATAAATTGGTGGAAAGACCTTTTTTTTTCTCTCAAGGGAGGTTCTTTCCTAATGTCCCTTATAAAAAATCTATGGCAAGTATCTTAGTGATTTCAGAGGAAACTAGATGGAGTCCTTATGAGCCTCTTGAAAAATTTCTTTAAAATATTTTTAATGTGATTCTGTTTCAGTAATGCCTCCTCTGTTAGCTTTTGTCTTGACTGGAAATAAATATTTTAAATTGCTCTGCATGAATGTAAGGTTTGACAAATAGAAATGGGATCATCTTTCTTTTGACAGTTGGTATGTCCTTTTCATAGCTGCACAATTTTTTTAACAAAATCTACCCCTCTGTCCCTCCTAGCTCACACCTTTTTTTTTCTTCTGTTGCATTGAGCACTTACTGGCTCACAATTTTTTAATGCATGTGCCCTATGAAAATTCACCACTTTGCAAAACTGCAAGTAAGAAAAACAACTGAATCTGTGACTTTAGTGTCGGGTCAATAGACAGAGATGTATAATCTGAAGGCTGGAACTGCACCTCCATTCTGCAGTTTAACATTGAGGCAATAATTTGGTCAGGAGCTGGCTGTGGTCTGGGATATTGCAAGGCATGGCTGTATATTCCATGTACCTGAAGCATGTAAAGGCTTAATGGAGCCCCTAATTACTCTCCCATCTCTTGCTGCACACTAAAGGCAGCAATTTTAAAAGACTACAACTATGACTGTAAGAAAGGAAAGTCTGGAAATAAAAAACAATGTAGGTAAGTAAGAAGAAGAGGCTAATTCTAGGCAGTTTAACATGGGTCTTGTGGTCTGCTGAAAAAAATGGGCCTTGTGGTCTTACTTGTATGGAGTAGTTACAGTAAGAGCTGACAATGTCATTTCTTCCAGCCTGGGATTTACAAAGCCATATATATATATATATATATATATATATTTTTTTTTTTTTTTCCCCCCAGGGCTTTGAGTATGAGTATAAAGGGGTTTTGTTAACCTGAGACAGGTAAACCCACTAACTACACAGAAAGGAGAAAATCATAGACAGTGAAAGATGAAATGCAAATAACTGACTTATAGGTTGGACTAAAAGATAGTTTGATGCTCTTTGAAACACATCTACCTGGTACTATGTCTAAGGCATTAAAATGAATGCTGCATATGGATGAATTGATAATTTTCTGTATGTTAAAATGAGTCAGAAGAGGGCATTTGCTCTGATGCAACCCTGGGTCACTTGCCAGGTGAGTGTCTTGTGCCGATTGTGTCTGACCAGGGGAGCCTTTACTACGTTCAAGGCAGCAAGTGCTTCTTCTGATGGCGCCTGTGCTGTGGGCAAAGTCACATGTAGAGTGTTGGAATGTTGAATTCTGGGGACTGGTTCTATCAAAGAGGTTTGAAGGACTCTAGCCCAGCTTGATGTTCCATAACTAGGTGGCTGAGGGTCAAGCCCTGGTTTTTATTACAATAAAACAAATTCAGTCCAAAACCACTGCAATGTAAACACTAATTGTATTCTTGCTCTCTGATACTTCCTGTAAATTGTTTAGGTCCTTATCTCCTTCTTTTGTTGTTTTCTGGCTGAATTTTTATTGTCTTTGCTTCACTGGGATGTGTAATACACTAGGACAGGGAAATTATTTATAGAATTAGATATTGGATCTGCATGGTTGTAATTTCTAATTTGTTTGGTTGGTTTTTCAGTACTGAAGTGTCCAGACTTTGTTCTGCACATGAAGTGATGAACTTCAAACATATTTCCACAGTTCAAGTTGAATGTTATGTCTGCACCACTACGAAAACAAATTTTTAGTGTGATATTTAGTGGTTAAAGATCAGCTGATGTTGAAGTCTTTATTGTATGCCTCCACAGGAAATCTCTATTTGAGTTTAGTAAGCATCACTTCTAACTTTGTTTTAATACATTGAAAATAAAAATTGGAGCAGCTCATATCTCAGTTCATGGTTTCCCATTGTATTCCATAGTGCCGTGGATAAAGGACCAGCTTGGAGGAAAAGTGAAGATTGTTGATGGTGGGGATAAAAATCTGGTTATAAATTATTAAAAAAAAAAGAAAAAAAGACAAAGAAGAGTGCCAAAGTCTGTACTGAGGTGATTAAGTAGATGCCCTTATGTTGTTTAGAGGGTTTGAGGGAGGGTGATTGACCCATACAGCTCAGTGGGACTTCATGCAAGTACAACTGTGCCCCCACGTGGAGATAAAAGAGCTCAGGGCTCACACCGCTCCTCCCAGAGTTGCCCACACCCCAAAAGTCCTGCTGGTTTCAGTGAAGGTGGAAATATGTCTGGCAATTTTTGCTTTGAAGAGCCCTTCAGACATGGATTTTGCTGTGCGCTCTGGTTGCAGCTAAAAGACAGAAGACTTATACGATGAGAAATAGGGGGTTGCTGTATTTCTTGGTTTTGTTTTGGTTTTTTTGTTGTTTATTTTTTGTTGATGGCTGTTCTTGATTTCCAGTGTAGATGCAGATGCTGGTGCTCTTTTTATTTAACCAAACTGCTTTTTTCCTCTAGCTTGCACCCTATATTTTCAACTACTTCTGCTTCATTTCTTAATAATAGCCCAGCTGCCTCTTGTTTTTCTGTGTCCTTGTTGATGCATTACCTAGTTATGCCTCCTGAGAGTTTGCTTGCTGAGCCTTTATAATACCCAATGGAAACAGTTTTAGGGAATATATCATTTTACAGAGCAACACCTATTTAGCTTCCCTTCCATATCATTGAAAGTGCCTTTTGAACAACTTCAGCTTAAGAATAAATTTAGAAGCAGAGGGTGTGACATTAAGTTAAAGAGTGAAACAAGATCGTGGCCTGGAATTTAAAAATATGCACAAAGAAAAATTCAGTGGGTGCTGTGAGAGTCTCTGTTAACAACAAAGTTACATCCTTGATGATGTGCATGACTCCAGTATCAAGTACCAGAGTGTGCTCTGCTTATCTTGATATCTATGGCTGGATGAAAATAGCAGCTGAGGTTTTGACCAAAAACCCCTCCAAACTGGAGCAGTGTAGGAATGTTAGAAAAATCTCAAATCGATGACGAACCATCCTACACGGTTGTCTCTCGAAGACCTTTTATATAAGAGCAAAGTTGTGGGCATTTGGAAAAACCTGCATGGAGAGCAATTTCTGTTTGTACTACAAAGAAGGGGAGGGAGAACCCCCCTTCCTTTCAGCCTTACGAGCCTAAAGGGAGTTTATTTAAAATAAATCAAAAGGAGAAATATGAAAAAAATTGTAAGAGAAATTAAATATTTCTCTACTCCTAAGAGAACAAGAGTCTTCATTTCTGGTTTGCAAGCTTTCCCGCTGAATAGATTTGTGTTCATATAAAACTATGCATTTCCAAATATAAATAGGTAACTATTGGCAGGGTTCTGGTATGATTTTTTTTTTAACCTGGGCCAAGCAAGTGAGCGGCACTAAATATGTGAGCTTTTCTCAGCGAGCCCAGAGGGACCCCTTTGCCAAGGTTTCAAACTCGGCAGCTTTGTTGACATTACTCCAAAGAGGGACATCTAAAGTACAAAAGGACCCATGGATTCAGCTTAGGAGAGAATTGATAATATCTTATATTTCTACCTTCCTGTTTCAAACAGAGTATTTTTGAGGTACTGAAAACTAAACCCAGTAACTATTTAAAATTCAAAGACAGAAGCCTCTTTACCCTGTGAAGGCTAGGAACAGCGGTGAAATTATGTAAAAAAACACTTGTGCTCTGGCTTGAAGGGAAATTGATTATTTTTCAGCCCAAAAATCAGTACAAGTGGAATTGTGAACATGCCAGCCAGATGACTACATTTAAGTGTGTAGGTTTATTTCTACTTAAGTCTGCCTTGATGGTCAAATAGTTACTCAACTATTTTTTCTCATCTAGAGAAACACAGAGGACTCTACCAGTACTTCTCAAAACAGTAGGTAAAAATGCGACAAAAATAGTTAAAAATCAATGTATATGTACCATCTATTTTTCCATTTTCTTCAGGTGTGGCTAACTACCTCAGAAAACAATTTGAACTTCTGATGATCTGCAGTAGTATTTGGAATGCAATGAGAATGTCTTTGCTGTTAAACTTTTGGTAACATTTGTGTAAAGACTGGTCGAAATTATTTAGACTGTAAGGGTAAATTACTTTGGCAGTGGGGGCTGCTTAATGAAAGCAAGCCTGAGATAAGGAGTGAGCCCTGCAGAGTCATGATGATAACACAGATCTCTTAAAATTATTTTATTTCAATTTCTTACCCCATAGACTATAAAATATAAACATTTTAGCTTGAGTTTTGAGTCTATTTTAGAATAGAAAATGGAAGCATCCACTTCTGGTTGTCCCATGATCCCATCATGAAATTTTCAATTTCCTCCCACTACTTTCTATTATACTGGGGAATATGAATTGTAAGTCTTGTCTTCAGAGGTCACACTGGAGTCCAGTTGTTGCTCAGTAGATATGGTTTGTGTAAACTGCACCAGAGTTTTGAGCCTTTGGTAGCTTCAGTCTGAGTATCCTCAGTTCTGGGATTCACCTGTTTCATTGCCACACGGATCTTTGAGAAACACACAACTTGTCACTGCCTCCCTTCTTTCTGTAAAGGTATCATCCATTTATTCACAGAGAACTTCTGGTTGCCCAAGGAAAGCTTCTCATTGTGACAGCATGGTTTCTTTTGTGGTATCTTGGTATTTTTTTGTTTCTTGTTGCAGATGTAAGCTTAATTTAGGAACAATAAAGTAAATCCTAAGACATTGGATCATTCAATATCTTCTTGTTTTCTGCAAAAAGGAAAAGTCAGCAAAACTTTCAATAGTGTCATTCTGAAATTCAAGAGAGTATAGCAAAACCTGTAGCTCTTTTAAATCTATATGTTTTAATATTTTAAAAACATTTGCTGTTTGCCTTATGGGTTAAAGATGATGACGTCTAGCTGTGGCATGCATGATCTGTCTTTTACTGCTAAGTGCCCAATAAAATGCTCATCAAGTGAGAGTCACAGTGAAATGCATTTTAAAAAGATGCATTCGGTGAAAGAAGGCTCTGTCTAACTGCAGTAACTCCCATTAAGGCTACCTCGGAAAAGTGAGAACACTAATCTAGGATAGTCATAGCTATATTTTTTCCAGCTATTGTTATCCAACTGTTAGCATACTTTGTGTCAGGGCAGCCTTTCCTTCACTATTTTCACATGAAGTTCTTTCTCCATTTGGTTCATACTTTAACAAATACCCCAATTTCACAGTAGCACTGTTCCTTTTTCTCACCTCTTCTCTTTGATTTTCTTTCAATTCCTCTGTGGCTTCTGCTCTTCTTTTACATAAAGGAGCAGAATTACCCAGTCTTCATGTGGTTACAAAAAATGCCTTTAACAATGAAAGCTTCTCTTTAAGTTCCTAACAAAAGGAAGAAATATGCTGATCCAACCACCTTATTTGAATAACCATGTTCACTTCCTGGAAGTGATTTGGTGGAAGTTTTGATAATCTATCTTTGACTGGGCATGCCCTTCCTCTGCCTCTCACATATCTTGTTTCACCCTTTTTTCATCTGTACCATCAGAAGCTGTAGCTGCATGTGCATCCTGTGTAATACAGAGCAAGTGTTATTTGGAGGAAATGGGATATCCCAGTTCAGGGGTCTGCTAAGATTATAGCAAACCTCCCTGAGTGTTGAAGGCCTTCTGGGCTTTTAGTGCAGCCAGCCATTCCAAACTCTTTTTGAACTTATCGATAGCAAAACACCATCTTTGTTACATATTCCTTTACTATTTACAAATATGCACATTATTTTGCTTAAGTATATAATATTTCCTATGTGTTAGATTTTTGTAATGTGTAAATTTGCATCAAGAGTATGTCAGCATCATATGAATCACAAGATGGCTGGGTTTCTACAGCACTTCTACTCTGTCTTGTGAGTTTCTGTTTTTCAAGGATGACTTCTGTAAACTCCTTAGTTCTAGTCTGCTACCTCTTTTTGAATGCAATCTTGTTGCAGTTGAGAATATTGTTATTGATTCATAATTGTTAACTAAATGGTTTATCAGTGTAATTCATGAATTGTTCTCTTCTGATAAAATTATCTTTCTGTCTGGTTATCTGTGCACTGAATTTCAGACTTAAATTCAGAGGAGAAAAATGGCTACACATTGTAAGTCCTGCATTTTATCTATTTATTTGACTGGACCACAAGATAATATTAACAGCAGATTTATTTGGGAACTTGTGCTCAGCCTAAAATCCATAAATAATCTCTGCCTTTTTTTGGCTAATGATCAGTCCACCTTACCTGGGTGACCTTACCTAAGGGTCCACCTTACGATGACCCTTTCAGCTCTCATCCACTGCATCTTGGCTTGTGGTATTGCCTTGGCATGTGCTGCTCCACGTGGTGTTGCTTGGGGTTTGAAATATAGAACCTTGTGTGCTTTTTGCTTTTGATTTATTTCACTGAAACTGTGGGGGAGGCAAAATTCAGAAAGCAGTATTTCTAAAACACATTGTTTATTTTCCATGAATGCTGCTCTGAATGCATGGGTTACTTTGAGGAATGGTTAAATATGGCTCTTAGAGTAGTTTCCAGTAGCCTTTTCACATCTTCTAGGCTTTCTTGGGGTGACTTTATGATGTGTATGCCATATCACTGCCCTATGCCCAGAAATTAATTTTTTGCCTTTTCTGTTCCTTTAAACTGAGCCTGAGAGGGGAGAGAGAGAAAAAAACCAGCAAAACTTTCAAAGCAGTTTTGTTTCAAGAACACACAGACTCCTCTGCTTTTCTGCGGTAGAGAGCGGAGGAAGCACGCTGCTTGCTTTCCAGCCAGCTTTCGGCTTTTTTTTCTCCGGAGAGAGACGGAGAGTTGAACTTTTGTTTTCCTGGAACTTTGTTTTTTTCCCTTTCTCTCTGCTGGACTGTTTCAGCATTAGAATACATCGGGAGGAATTTCCACTGAGGCTTTGGCCCTGGAGGTGGGCCCACCACGACCCAGCTCCGAGGAGGGAGAGAGAGAGATCTGCGGAAGGACTCTGAAATTTTCCCAGGTTTTTCTCTCCAGAGAGAGAAGTTTTGTTATTATTTAGTATTATTATCCTTTTCCCGTGTGTTTGTTAAATAAATAGTTTTTATCTCTTTCACTTTACTTTGAGGAAAATTTCTTTTTTCCCGAACCTGGTAGGGGAGGGATGGTTGTTACCTGCCTTCTCTCAGAGGATATATTTCCAATTTTGCCCAAACCAGCACAGAGGTGTAACATCAAATATTGTTGACAGTATCACCCTTTGCCAGGACATGCTCTTACAGGTCCAAATCTTGACTTATTTGGACTTCATAAATCTGTACTAATATTCTAGATAGATCATTTCACTAATTGTAATTGTTGCTTATCTTATTCTTTACTGTATTGTCTCTGCAGAGATCACCCAGTGTCTAAAATGTGTGGCAAAATCATCTTAAAGCGTAAAGGTAAAATGATGCAGCTTTCAGTGATTTAACTATTTTTGTACTATATGTTGTGCAGGCTGACATACCATCATTGGCAGTTACATAAAGGGACCCTATTGATTTGTGAACAAGGGATTTAAGCAGAAGAATAGCTTTCTAACTTTTGGCTGAAAAATGGGTCTTTATCCTGATATTTTTAATTTTGGGGTTTACTGGTTTTTTATGTGGGTTTTTCTGTTTGTTTGAGTTTTGTGCATTTTTTTTTGTTTGGTTTTTTTGTTAAGAAAGCTTATTATCTTTTTGTAAGACAGTTTGCACTACATGTTGGAAGCATGAGTTTGGGCTGTCTGACTTCGCTGGTAGCAATTATTGATGAGGTTTCACTGGCAGCATCTCTGACCTCTGGTAGAGCACAGAGACCTTCGGTGTATTTTTGAAAATACACAGCCTCCTTGGGGTCTCCTGCAGTGGTTTGATGTTGTCCTGTCAGAAGTATATAATCCAAGATTTAAGACAATAGTAGAAAAGTGGGTTGGGAATAGGAAGAAATGAGATGTACCTGGGGCGTTTCTAAGTCCCCTGGCAAATCTTGTCCACCTTTGAGTTTTTCTTTTCTTTGCTGACATATTGATTTTGAATGTAGAGGAAGAAAATGGAGAATAGGGCCAAAAAAGACTTATTAATTATTTAGGGCCACCCTTGCTCTCCCCCTAATCCTGATGGTACTGGTAAATGGCAAAACTCTTTTTTACCTAATAACTTGTTCTTTATTTTGGGGCGGATTAGAATTATTATTCCAATCACCAAATTCCTACATATTTTTTGTTACATGCTTTTTTTTTCTTTTTTTAAGTATCCAGTCTTTGCCCTTGACTTGAATGTTTACTCAAAGGACAAAACTCTTCTGTCTGGAAGAATCTTCAGTTCAGCTTTGAGAGTTCCTCCTTGGGTTTGGCTGATCAGGTTCATGACTTATCAGTGTCTTGTAAAGAAATGCAAGTCTGGGGCATTCACTGCTTACAGAAGGACTTGAGAGATCCACTTCATTAAAAAGGACAATTTCTCACACTTTATATTATCAGTGGTTTTCTTGTTTTCTGATTTTTTTCTCTATCCTAATGTATATTTTACTGGTTTCCTATGCAACAAAGATTTCTCTTATATTGACCTTGTTTATGTCTGTATTTCCTTTGTTCCAGCCTACATTTTTTCTGCTGCTTCATTGGGAACTGTAGCCATTTCAGTGCTGTAATTATGCAATGTTTTTTCTACTGCTGTTTTCTACAGCCACATAAGTGAGGTGGTAAAGTTGAGTTAAAGATGGGAGAGAAAGGAAACAGACCAAAAAATTGTGATCCATATGTTTTCCCAGAATCCCAATTTCTCTTCAGAGTGTTTTCCTTGCACTAAGAGGAGCTTTATCTACTTTTAGCTTAATTTTCATCTTGTATGTTAGTTTACAGCTTTGATCCCATTTTCAGTCTCGTATAACAAATAGATGGGACTTTCATCAGTAGTACCTAATCTTATGAAGAATGCATAAATCAAAAACTTTCCAGTGGAGAAAGAGATTTCCTTTAGCAATTTTAGTTTGCTGAATATAGGCTTGCTCTCTTAGTTCTTGCAAGCAGGTGTAATCTGCTGGCTTCTGGGAGCTCATAGTTGGGACCTAAGAACTACTTGTCATTCACCATCTAATGTTGTGGAGTAGTAAACAGTAAATTTGTGCACATCTTCAAATTCAGGTGCCTATATTTATAGGTAATCTAGGCATATTTTGCCCATATTTTCATACATGCAGCATTTGGAGTGCTCTATGTGCTCATTTTCTCCTTGAGAGGTTCAGCTGCTCCTGTGGAAATCAATACAGAGGCAGTAAACAGCATCAGGTCTGCCATTTTCAACATCAGTATGCCTGGGAAATGTATATCTAAAGTACTCATTAGCTGTGTTGTCAGAGATACAAAATCTTCAAGTACTGCAGTCTGAAATCATTGAATTTTATCTCTGTCCTGTGAAAGCAGGCCTGTTTGAAGATAGATAATTTCTCTTGTTTCTTGGAAGCCTTTCTATTGCTCTGTACAGTGCATGAAGGATTGAAAAATACTGACTTCAAAAACTTTTTTTAAAGATGGCACTTGTGTACTTTGTCCTTGACATTTTCTTGAATTTGTTGCTAAGCAAAACAGTTCATTCCCTAAGCTTGAGAATCAGGTCTATGAACCTTTAATTTTATTTATGATCAAGAATATAATTCAAAGGTAGATAATATTATTTATCAAAATATTATTTAGAAACTTCATCCTAAACTAAAATAGAAAGAACATACAAGGTACATAAACCCCATGTAACAGTGTAATAAACTTTCTTGCATATCAAGTATATATTGAATTAACTTGAGATGATCATCAAGATGCATTGAACCAAGTGGTAAATATTGATTGACTCAAGGCTGAGATTAATATTTACCTCAAGGGTCGATAAATTTTGATGTTGACTGAAATGTGAAGTCAATACATATATATTGTTAATACATTCTGAATGCATTCAGAAGAAATATCTCAAAATCTGTTCTATAACCCTGGAGATCCCCAGGGACACCTTCCTTCCAGCTAGTACTGCAAAGGAAAAACAAAACATGGAAGAAAATGACCCAGTTTTAATTAGTAAGTCAAATATATATGCGCACACACACACTCCGTATCTAGTGGTCAGACAGGTGGAGCAAGAACTTTCTAGACAATAGGTACAAACAAATTCAACATCTCTGCAAACCCCTAGGGAATCACCAACCCCCACTCTGCTTTGGTTTCATGGATAAAGTATGCTTATTTGGCTGTGCTTTATGTATCATAAACATAAATTAATAAATGCTAAAAAAATCCAGCTATCTCCTGTCATTCCTCCTGAATACTATGGCATATATTGGTATCTCTGGAGAGAGAAGAATGGGACAGGTTTATATCAGGAAGAGCTGCTTTTGAGCAGGGCCAGAAGAGGGCCACAAAGATTCTCTTAGTGCTGGAGCTCCTTTTCTGCAGACAGGTTGAGAGAACAGGGGTTGTTCTGAGGAAGAGAAGAGAGGCAAAGCTCTGGGGACACCTCATTGTGGCCTTCCAGAACCTAGAGGGGACTTCTGAAAAATAGGGAGAGTGACTTTTTACACAAGCAGATAATGGATAAGAGGCAAAATGGTATTAAACTAAAAGAGGAGAGATTTAGATTAGAGGTTAGGAAGGCATTCTTTGCTCAGAAGGTAGTGAGGCACTGGAACAGGTTGCCCAGAGAAGTTCTGGATGCCTCATCCTTGGAAATGTTCAAGGCTGGATTGGGTGGGACCTTGAGCAATCTGGTTTAGTAGAAGATGTGTGTTGGAACTCAATGAGCTTTGAGATCCCTTCCCACTCAAGCCGTTCTATGATTTTTGTGATACTCAGTGTATTATTAGCAGTTGAACAAGCAAAACTACTATGGATGTTATTCTTGCCAAACTGATTCAGCCAATCAAGATAGTTTTATCCCTTTGTTTCATATAAATAACTAGGGGAAGGCCTTCATGCGCCTGATTTGAATGACACTGAGACATATTCATGTAGAAAGAGAACAGAAGAGCTATACCTTCCCTCCCCATGTGTAAAATGAGTTGTCAAGTCTGGATTTTTCTGAGTCTATTTGTGTGTGAGAAACCTGTGTACCATTTTTTTTCTCCATACATCTGTTTATTTGTTACTAATCTAGAAAAAAACCACATTTTATAAAACTTGTTCAGTCTTCTGTTGGAAATGGGCATCTGTCTTATGCATAGCTTTGGAAAACTCCCAATCTGTTACACAGAGTGGCTGGGTTTTTTTCCTGGACTCATAGTTTTTATCAAGTTGTGGTACTAAGAAAATTTTTAAAAATTTATAGAATAACATTTCTTATTGATGTTTAAGATAGTGATAGAAAGAATTTCAGGTTAAGTCTTTGCTAGTCTAGTTCTTGCAAATCATTTGCTCTGTCTGTTTACCAATGGGGTGTGACAGTTGCAGTGTGCAGGCACAAACGAAAGAAAAAACTCAGCTTTGGCTTTGAATTGCCCTCTTTCTAAGGTTAAGTCTCACATAATAGTATTTTAATGAACAGTTTGTATCTAATACAGTTTCATTTGAATAAGCAATGTAGTGATGTAATTGCAGCACTGCTGAACATTCCTGCTATTTCCATCTCTCATTAAAATAATAAAATAAAGTCATGAACTGTTGCTAAGGATAGAACTTTGCTCAGAATGAGATACTCATTCAGCACCTCATGAGTTATGCTGCACCAGAATGGCATCACATTCCTTGCAAAAACCAGAAGAATAGGCAAAGGAAACCTTTGAATCTTGCTTGTGTTGTGTGGAAGGAGAAATAAGTGCAGTTCAAAGATCCAGTGGGAGCAAAGCCCAGCCTGCTTTAGCACAGTGAAGAGCTAGAAAATATTTCAATGACTGCAGTCTAGTTAATTTTTCACTTTGTGTCTGTAAGCCTTCTTGAAACAGATTTAAAGGAGCTGGAGCTCCCAATTTTTATTTTGGTCTTTTTTAAGGCCTGTTTGCTTACTTTTCATTTGCTCTTGTTTGTTGTCCTCTTAATGTATGCACTCACATTAACTCCTAAAAGATACTTCATGCTTTTTGAAGACTATGTCCTGAGCTATGCAGCCAGACCTTCTTCTATTAAAACAGCCAAGGTTTTCTTTACAGACTTAGCTGAAGATATCAGAATCACAAAAGTTATTTCTTCCTGTCTTGGTTTTGAAAGACAGGTGTCTGCTAAGAAAGGCAGAAGCCTCCCTTGAAGTGGCAGATATAACCCCTTTCCCTCTGAGTTATTATATTTTGAAATCAAGGGCCTTTAGGCAAAGATGTGGGAAATAGGAATAACAGTTCTTTACTATATATATATATATATATATATAACTAGTCAAACAAAACAACAACAAAGGGCTGCCAGGCCCTTTCCCCTCGGGTGCAGTTCCCCTCGCAGCCAGCAGGGATCGCTGGCGGCTCCCGGTGAGCAGGGCAGGTGCGATGGTTCCCCCGCGGCTGCAGGGGGCGCTCCGGAGCGAGCTCAGGGAGCACGCGGCACCAGTGCCCTGGGATCCCGGGAAGGGATGGAACAAAGGCTTCACAAACCCCTGGGCAGCCGATCCCGGACTCTCGGGAACAGCAGGCTGGAATGGCAGGCTGGAACGGCAGGCTGGAGTAGCAGGCTGGAGCGGCAGGCTAGAACAGCAGGCTAGAACAGGAGGCTGGAGCGGCAGGCACAAACACAAATCCCGGGTGGCAGACGAGATGTATCCAAAAGGGGGAACCCCCCGGAGGTCCAGGCAGGCAGGGTGAGCACGGCTACAACGCAGCGAAAGCTCGAAGCAGCAGCGGGGCAGGGCGGCCACAGCCTGGCCTCCAGCAGGGCAGGAAAGCGGTTTTTGGGATCCCGGCGTTGTTTCCAGCAGAAAGAAAAACGGACGAGAAAAAGAACCAGCAGCTCCTTTCTCTGCAGCTTCTCTCTCCCAACGCTGAGAGCGAACTGACCCCACACCCAGGTGTAAACAAAGGAGTAGCCAGGCCCGTCCCACCCCCCTTTTGTCTTTCTTAAGTACAGCTATTTGTCCCCTAGCAACATGCATATGGGAGAAAATTCCTTTAACAGGAAAAAAAACTAAAACTAAACTAAAACCCCAACACTTCCACTTACTGTTTCATGCTTATTCAGGTACTTTACTGGAGGTTTGTGGGAGACAGAGGAGTAGAAACTCCTGCAATTAAAGGAGGCTTTGATTTACAACCCTGGAAGAGACTAGGTCTGGCTTAATTGACAGAGATTTGTGGACTTTAAGCAAAAGGATTACAAACTTGTGTTTCTATCATTATAAGTAAAATTGTACACTGGGTGTTTTGGTGAAGGGTTTTAAAATAGAATAGTGTGGTTTTATATAGTTTGAGTTAAGAATGTAGATGGTATAAGAGAGACAACTGTGTGTACGTGACATGAGAAGTTATTGGTCAAGACATAGATGCACTGCAGTGAGAA
>NW_024581130.1:385776-562336 GCF_017639235.1 Corvus kubaryi | reverse complement strand
AATCTCACGCCTCGACTGATGCGTTTGTTATTTTAAACAATAAATTCATGTAATTGCATAGTCCCATCCCTTAAAGTTATTTTCCTCCGACACGTGAAGCGCAGGAAACGGACAGAGGTTCAAGTGTAGGACCAATGAGAATTTGTCCAAAGAGTTTGACCAGTAGAAACAAAGTGAAACCCATTTGAGTTATATATGTTAATCTTTTCCTCCCGTGGTGAAGTTTTTTGATTAAGTTACCATTCCTAAGATAGTAAGTTTAGTAACCTAAGAACTTCATGGCACAAAGGTGAATAAGTGAACTTGTCAGCACATTTTCAGGACATTTGGGTGTTCTTTCTACTTTGTCATCTTGCTGCGTCATTTTCCTTCTCCAAAGCATTCCTTTGTTTTATGGGAGAGATGGTATTGTGGTTACTTATTACATCTAGAAAGTCCTTTTTTTTCTGTTCTCCCTCCTTAATTTTCGGTTGTTTGTTTTTAAGACAATGGGAGTATTGTGCTTCAGCAGGAATTTGTCATTTTGTACATCTTTTTTAAAGGAAGCTTGTTAAGATACCACTGCTCTAAGTCAGAAATATTTTTGGTTATGGTCAAAAATAACTGGTAACTAGAGAGACTGAATTTCACCTGTTATGCAGAGAGCATTCAGTTGTTTGAACTCTAGTTCTGCGTTGATGAGCAATCTGTTTGTTTTTTCTGGTTGAGTTGTTAGACGTAGATCACACTGTCAGGTTGTCATGGTTTACTTGGAGTCAGAGCTCATAGGAATGACCAGTAAGATAAAGCAATCTATGAACAGAAAGAGCAGTGTTTTTCCCTTGTTGTTGTTGGATAAAGTCCTGCAAGCTTCCCTTTCATAGTTCATTTTTCGAAGGGGGGAAGTGGACCTGCTCTGTTCATATACAGTCTGTTCAGTATGAGCCCCCTATGACACCAACAACCCCTTTCCTTTCATGCAGTTTTTAAGTATTTCTGCCTTTTAAATTCTTGCTATTTGCCTGTTGTTTGACTGATGGCAACATAACTCAGTCAGCGGCCTCTGGAATGTGTTGCCAACCTGTGAGGTTAAGATGACTTTGAAGAGTAATATTGTTAATGCAAATTTGATTTCAACAAATGCATCTTAGATCAAAACCTGATTTTTGTTTCATTCTATTTCTTAAGTAGCCAGATTGACAATTCCCAGCGATTATGGTAGTATGTTTTCAATTCAGTTATAAAGGGAAGATGAAAAGTTTGACTCTTGAAAACAATTTTCTTCCTAATTTCTAGGGGGTGAATCTGTTGATATAACTTGTCCAGCAGCTAACTTTTCCAGCCATGCTGCTCGATCCATGGGACAATTACCCTAACTGACTGACTTTTCCAAGGGAGAAATTGGGGGGAAGGGGGGAATACTAAGACATCCTTATGATGATTAAAAGTCTTCTAAAGGCTTACCAATGTAGTACAGATAGCATTTTCTACAGGTGAATTTCACTGATTATTTTCTGCTTTCAGTTGGTCCTCTGTTTTAAATCTAAACAATGATTTTGTGAAAAATTGAAGCTGCGGAGAAACAACAAGACCATCTGTCAGACATTGTTTATAATGCAGTTTTCTTACTGTAAGTGACAAAGTTCAGGAAGAAATTCTAGATGAAAAACCCAAAAGCTTTTATTGAAGACCTTGAGGTGCTATCCCTGGCATCAGTTTGGAGGAAAAGAATAAAATCAGGTCCTATAATAAAATAATAGAGGTAACATTCCATTGTCAAGACTTAGGTTTTAGCAATTTTAGTGCAAGTGTTTTCTTACTCTTTGCCCTCAAATAATGAAGAATTACACTGAATTATGTTACTTATTTCAGACTGGCTTGGCTAGTTTCAACCTTCTACAGGTATTGTTAATGTGGGGTAGGTCTATGTTTGTGAGCAAATGTATGTTGATTGATTGAAGGAGGAGAGAATGGCATGTATTTATGCATACAGAAGTCTTCTGCATTGCACCTGACACAATGGATATGATCTACTGGCGCTCAGTTGTTCATAATCTAATTTTTCCTTCTAGCGAAACAAAAACTCATAAGAAATTGCTTCTGCAGAACTTCCCAAGGTGAGCGTGAATCCCAGTACAGTCTTCTAGAAAGACATTGCTGCTGGTTTCCGAAGACATCACTCCAAAGGCATTATCAATATTGTTAGGTCCAGAAGCACCAGACAGCATTAAATGCCTTTGGGATCCATGGTGAAATTACAGAACATCAACAGTGTTTACATAACAGAAGTAACTGTATTAACTACTAATGCAATGTATACCCTGAGGCAATATATTCAGACTTGGAATGACTTGTAGAAGCAGCTTTTCATACCATTCAGAGGACGGGGGCAGCCAAAAATAATCTCAGTGACAGTGTGAGTCTGTCACTGATCTTCAAATGTATCAAGTTGTCTCTACTGTTCAAGCCTGTCTCTAAAATAAGGTCACTGAAGACTTTTGAATGTGTCGTTCTGGTTATTGCTTTCCAAGATATGCAGAATCTGCAGTCATGAGAAATACTGTGGGTTGTGCAATATGTCCGTATGGAGTTAGAGCTTGGTCTCCAGCAGGAAGAAGGAAAGGGAGCATGAAACAGCTATAGAAACAAGGACAATTTGAAAACTAAATCACTATAGTGGTGTTGAAATGCAAAATAAGGCGATCAATTAAACCATTGTGTTGTCTGCGCATGAGAAACCTCCTGGGCTCTGCCTCAGCTGGGATGAGCCAGGAATTACAATTTAGAGTATGAGGCTATTTCTGCAAATCTTTTGGAGGGCTTCTTTATTGCACTGCCTTGATTCTAAATTTTCAAATGTGTTGATTCAGGATGGATAAATATTATTTGCGAACCAAGCTTAAGGGTAAAACCTGAAGTATTTTATGAGCTATATCTCTGACAATAAACCATGTATAAGTGTTTCTCTTCCTAACAACTTGTTCTGATATAGGGAATTATATAGGGTTAGCATGAAATGAACATGCAGAGAGATATATGTATAGCACTGTGGTCTCAGTCTATTGTATTATTAAGATTTTCTTTAATATTATTTTCTCTGACTCAGGACTATGAAAGGGAAGAACTGGTGTAGAACCAGGGAGTTATTTTGTTCTTATTTTAAGAAGTTAGCCTTTCAAGTGCAGGTATTGAGATTAATTAAACAGTCCTAAAATCCCTTGTGTTACTCCAACCTTTTCAGTTGCATGGTAGTCACCAGAGCCCTGTACTCTTCCAGATGGTACTTTAAACCCCAAACCCCATCTGGGATAAGGATGGGTGAAAAGTGCTCCCAATGCAGCACTGTAGCCATCTCTCAGAAAAAGTCACATTGCAGCTTTTATAAATTGCTAGTGCAATAACTCCTGCTAATTGTGATTTTACAAAGGAGAAAATAGTGGTAAAACAAACTTACCTGTCAGGATTTTAGCTTGATGTTTCCATTCTGAAATCAGTCCAATGCCCAATATTGTGAGCAGTAGGAGATATCCAACTGCAGGTGTGTGCTATCAGAGTTAATTACGTTTTTCCTTTCATCTGCATTCACTGCTCTACTCAAGGTAACACACATATTACAGTGTTTAAATTTCCGAAAGATAAATTTTAGGTCATAACTTAAAAGGACAAAATTAACCTCAAATGGCCAAAGTTATTTCCCATACAACTGCCTTCAAGAATTACAAAGTATGAACCCTACATGTTTAGTATCTTCCTGGTTTTGCCCAGATCTCAATTTATAGCAGGGAAGGTCCAAGTTTAGCAATTTTTCATGAAAAACTTTTTCATGGAAAAAATAGTGTGCCGCTCCCGTTGCTGTGATTTTTTGGGGGTTTTTTTTCTGCTTCATCCTGGTATTGGTTACTCTGAAATGTTCCAAGTATTTCATTGTTTCTTTTAATACATACCATACATAAACTTCAGCTAAGCTGTGAGCTGCAGCACCAATGTTTTTTAATGAGTCAGAAGGAGATGAGATGAATCAATTTATTTCATTATGGGCTTTTTTGGCATTGGTGCTCACACCTCAGTTAGTGGAAACAAGTACACTAATCCATTTATTTCTAGTTTCTATGTGATCTGCCTAAAGACCCTGAAAAGGAATTCATAATATTTTCATTTTTTTTAAATTCCCAGTACCTAAAGCAAATCACCCCAAAAATTACTATTGCACTGTTCTTGCAGTATTTTGATCTTTATAGTTCAAAATAAAGAGTAAACATGCTATTTGCCAAATGTGTAAAAAGGATACGGTTTTCTTTAATTTTGTTATCTCACACTACTAAATGTTTGCAATGTGCCATCATAAGGGCACACAAAAATATATGTATTTGCTGTTCTAATTCAATGACACAAAATTCAAGATCTCTGAGGTGAGGTTAAGCAGGAGCCAATGTAGTCAGGGTTGAAATTCAGACACTGCAGATATAATCCATCTCCCTGACACATGCAGTGCCTCATTGTGAGACTGCCAGACACAGTCTGCTGAGATGGGAATGTCACAGAATACCAAAACAGGGGGAGACGCAGTTTTGTTCATCATTGCTTTTATCTGCGAATATCCATCTAGCAGTCTACATGCATAGCTATTGCCAGACAGAGAAATATGAATGCAGCATGGAGATGCAGCAGCTAAGACTCAGAAAAGTATATGGAGCATATGCTAGGAGCTCAGAATTACCTGAAGATAATCTGGGCAGTTAATCAGGTTAATTGCTTATCGCTAAGGCAATATTTCGGTACAGATGCTGAGTCACCACCTCAGTTGTCTAGCAGAGATCAATGAAAGGCCTGGTTGTCTACATCTTCTAGTGAATTCTGAGCCTAAATGACAAAAGGGACCCTGAAGGCAAAGAAACTGCACTGTCATCACTGGGGATGCAGGCAGGCAGGCAGAAAGAGCTGCAGTGGCGGAAAGGAAAAAAAAGCTTTTTCAAAAATATCAAGCACTGCTGGTTTTACAATTACTTCTCTGTTATTCCCACTCCATTATACACTTGAAATTTCCATTCTGGGGACAAAGGAGGGAAACCTCTGAACCAGTATATGGGAATTAAGGTTCCAAAATGAGAGATAAAAGTGGTTGTATTTTTCAGTCATACAGATTTCAGTGCATTTTCAAATGCACATGTCAGGCAGCATAATACTAAGTGCTTGAGTGCCTGGCCTGTAGTGGTTTCTACCTGGCATGAGCACAGGCAGTTCTTCTGTAAACTGTTGGGATCCCTGAATAATTATGGCTCTAATCCGAAAAGGAGGAAAGCTTCCAGGGCCCTGAAAAAATACACCCTTGCCACAGACTTGGCAGAAACCAGGTTGACCATATGACCAACAGGGCTGGAGGGACATGACTGTCTGGGTTTATGTCTGGACATATGGCAAGATTTGCATAGTGATTAAATATTGTTGACTCTAGCTTTAAAAGTGTGTTTTTATTTGAAATAGCGCATCCTGTTCTAGGTGTACTGAGCAACGTCTCTGTATAGGCATTTTTCTGCCCAGTTGTAAAAGGCAGCCTTTAGCTAAAAGCACCATCTGTGACATGAATCAGCAGTTCAATGACGCAGCTGAGGAGCTTGGAGCAGTGGGATGGATGGAAGTAAAGGGCATGTTTCAAAGTTAGAATATAACTATTTTAGGGATGCTAATATTTCCCAGGTTTGTGGCAGAAGTGTCATGAGGAACCTGCAAGCAATTAAAGGTTTTGGAGCAGTTGCAGCAGGTGGGCTGTCTGTGAGGGAAGAGGGAGCTAAAAGTTAGGTTAGAAATTTTGGCATTTGTTTAGCGACACACATATATCCCCTCCAGCTCAGTTCCTGTAATAAGTTATTTAACTCTGTTTGCATTGTGATGGTTATCAGTGCCCCCACTGAATTCCCTCCCTCCAGCCCAGTACAAAGCCCTGGCCTTTGCAAAGTGCTCTACACCACTATGGAGCAAACCCAGGGCAGGAGAACTTGCTATTTCAATTTTTTTTTTTGTCATTTCTACTATTACTTGGGTATGATTTCTCTTTACACTGTCTTGCTCTGGACCCCTTGCTTACCTATTATAACTGCAAGTTTCAGGGCTGGAGGGAAACACCATCACCCCACTTCAGTTTCCTTTTTCACTTCTGAGGAGAATAGTGACAATCACACCAACAGTGTAAAGCTGTGCTGTTCTTTGTCTTGATTCTTCCACCTGCACTTATCTCACACGGGCCTGGGATCTCCAGTGATAACAAATTCCCAGGAGCCTCATTTCATATATCTTCAATTTCCTACAGGTGCACATTTTCCCCAAAACCTACTGGCACATTGAATTACTGGGCAAAAAAATCAAAGGCTAACCTGCTACTGTCACTTAGAAATGAATTAGACCTATCTATGGTACTACGAAACAAAGCTGAATATTTCATTTGGTCTTCATCTCACATCTGTACATTTTGGGTAAATCTGAATTTTGTTCGGTGTGGAAGAAATAATATATTTCTGCATATCTTGGTTTTGTATTTCCATATCTAGTAAAAAGTGCAGAAAAAGTCTGCATGATATTTCTGAGCAGCTGACAGTGAGAAATACAGGTATCATAAGAGTTTTGCCGTTTTTCTTTTTTAAATTAATTTCAGGGAATCAGAGAAAAATGTTTTAATCCAAATTCTATAGATACAAATCTTTTTATCAGTTCATCATCTTTAGCTTTATCATCAGTTTTTACTTTTGTGATCTATGAAAGGTTCTTTTTGTAGTTTTGCCTCTTGGAAGAGAGTGAACATGTGGCAAATATAATATGTATTTTTTACATATTACATAGGAAAAAAGAATTCTCCATTTTGAAAACTTCCAGTAAAAAATGGCATACATTTTTTTCACAAATAAATGGGTAAGAGTTCCTGTTCTACCAGTTCTGTTAAGCAATTGGTTTTTAACCACTAAAACTCAAGATCCCACTGCAGTTTTTTAAACTTAACCTCAAATTCAACTTTTTTTCATTCTATTCTAAAACTAGACTAAAAGCCTAGTTTTACAATACAAAAAGGAGTTTTGTATTTATAAATAAAAATTAAATTGATATTAAAGTTGCCCTCTAGGGATTTAAATTTTTATACTTCAGCTGCTTCATTAATACAGGGTACGATGCACAGGATATTTTGAGCTTTAATTCTTTAACCATCCTGTCTACCTGTAACACTTTTGACAGAAAGTAAGTACTTAATGCCTTGTTTTGCTTCAACATCTTTAAAGAATAACCTTTCTCTACTAGCAATGCCATTTCCCATCTTGCTTGATCGTCTGGTAGAAGGGAACCAGCATTGCCTACATATTTATGCACATAAAATCACACATATGAACCCGTAATGAAGTCCAGTTAACATAGGTTTCAGTGTGACTTCTTCATATATTTGAACATGCATTCTAGAAACCCACAGAGATTAGAAATTCTTAAGGAAAAATCAGGCAGTAAAGATATTGCCCAAGTGATATCTTACACCAGGGTGGAACCAACAGATCCAGTGTACATTCAATAATTTATGCAACCACTCTGTCAAACATTTACACTAATTCTTGGTTCTCACTGTCTAAAGTGTTTTGAAAGTTTAATTGTCAAAACTTTTTTGTTTCTGCTTTATGATCCACATCTCCTAGAAATGGCCTTTAGGAAGTACAGGGATTTCAAGTGGCTTTGAACCTGAGGGAGCTAAATGTACTTGTGTCGTTATACTTCACCTTGGTTGTTTTTGACTCACAGTATTGCTGTTAAACCCAAGTGGACATAAAAAAAAAAAATCAAAAGGCTCCTTTTTTTTATTAAGTTCTCTGATGAGAATATGTATCAAGAAAAACTAATTCATCAAAAAGAGAGTGTGATGGTGGGTCATTCTTTGGTTTGGAAAGTTGGGTCCTAAATGTGGTGTGTCAGGTGTGTCAGCCTTCTGAAAAAAACACATTTGAGGCACCATCTTACTGCTTGCTTAAGGCTCCTGTATAGTTGCCAAAAAGCTGTGAAAAGCCAAGAAATTGAAACTGTCATGGAGTATGTTTCACTCTAATTATCACAGTTCATGAAATGTTGGCTGTTTCTAACAGATCTTTACAGATATTTTAATCTGTGCATTTTTGTCTGTCATGTGCAGGTTGTTTGTTGAAGGAGCTTTTACATAAAGAGAGACTGAAAATAGCACCAGTAAAACAATTAATAGTGCTCTAAAAATGCTCTTTAAAATAGTCTTGTCTGTAAGTTATACCTGACAGAGAGAATTGGGAAGGCACACTAGAAACGCATTTGTATTTGTCTTGACTGGCAGTTGATGCTCTTATTTTTGGTATGAATATTGACATGCTTTAATGGTAGGGCGTTGTCTAGGTTTTGTCAGCTGCTGTGTTGCTGCCTCACAGGTAGCATGAATATGTACCTGTCTTTTGGGGTGACCCCACATTGTTGGGGTTTTCACACAGGCAAGTACTTGTATGTAAATTAAAATACTCACAGGCTTGACCTTTTCCTGCTAATTGTTTTTCTTCTGATTTCCTCTTGACATTAATTGCTCCACAAAACTACACTGGACAGTATATTTAAAACTAATAATAAAACAAGGAAAACTACCTGGAGAGAGTCCTTAATAGAAATAAAGTTTGGAAAACAGTGGAGAGTCAAAGACAAAGCATCAGTCTACTTGTTCTGAAGCAGCTGCTGTGTCACATGAGCCAGCAGCTGCCAAGGCCTTCGACTTGGAGGAATTCTGCCATAATTATCCTGACTCATTACAAACTTCACCTGGCTTTAATTCACCAATATAACCTACATAACATTTCCATTGAGATGTCCTGAGTGTGTAAGCACAGCAGGGATTAATTTGGGGACATCTGAGTTTTTTCCTCCTTTTCTACACTTTTTTCTCTTTTCTTACACTAAAGGACAACAAAGTTCTTGCCACAAGTAAGCGTAGCCATCACATGAACATCAACAGAATACAGCACGTTGTTTTAAAAACAAATGGTGAGTAAAGCAATAATGATTTGCTGGTTATTGTAAAGCTTTGCCAATTTAGCTATTTGCTATGCTCTGAGGATTTACATGGGCTCCTCACCAAGGCTTTAGAAAGACTATCAGCAGTGTGGCATGTTGATTCCTTCCTCTCTCTGGTTTGTCTGTGCATTGACTGTTGCACATGGTTTCCATATGCAGTTGCCTAAAGTACACTATTTTTGAGGATTTCAGCTGATCAGAGCAACTGTAGGTAGACTCTAATGCTGGTTTTGGAACATGATATAAAACTGTGGGGTGTTTTATGCTGAAACATCACTATTATATTAATTTTTAAAGAAGGTGCTAACCATCTTGTAGTCAAACGTCTTTATGTCTTATTTCTCTTTTCCATCACTTCTGGCAGCTTATTTTGATTTCAGATCTGCATTTTGTGGATGTGAAAAAGGGTTGTTTTTTTTTCTTGAAGTATATCTCAACACAAAGATTTATTTATTTCATAGTCCCAGTTTAAACAAAATTTAAGTTTGAATTGATATCTTAGATTTAAATTCTCTTGCAGAGGACTTAGGATATAGGCATTTGGCACAGCAATTTATGAGAGAGATGTTAAGGGAAGTGTTACTTATATTAATGGATGTTGTCGTTGTTTTAAGAGGTCTGAAGGGTTTTAGTTGTTGAATTTAGTGGAGTTTTTTTTGTTTGGTTTGGTTTTGGGCTGCATTTTTTTTGGTTTAGATGTTCTATTTTTTTTGTTTGTTTGTTTTGTGTGTTTTTTTAAGCCAGCTGAGGATAAACGTGTATGGGTGCCTAAGGAAACAACAACATAAAAAGTATACTATTTACTACTGAAAGCTACCTTGAAACATGCTCTACCTCTCAAATTTGAAATATCTTCATTGATCCTTCCAGTTAATGCTAAGAGCCAATGGTAGCTCACAGAATGGTAGTGCAGAGAGATTAACTGTCTTTATATTTGCATCTCTACTATTTCTATTTGTGGCTCTTCATTGCGTGTATCAGAGCAATTATATTCTATTTTGCACAGTAACATTAGGTTCTTTTAATTAATTATTTAGTAGTTTTAAAAATTTAAGTGTTGGGTCTATTTCTTTCATATATTTGTGGTCCTGATTCATAGAATCACAGAATCATTTAGGCTGGAAAATATCTCTGAGATAATTGAGTCCAACCTTTGACCAAACACCACCTGGTCAACAGGACCACGGCACCAACTGCCACATCCAGGTGTTTCTTGGAGCCACCATCCCTTGAGGTGTTTACCACCTCCCTGGGTGGTCTGTTCCAAAGTTAACAGCCCTTTTCATTAAGAAATCCTTCCTGTTGTCCAATCTGACCCTCTCCTGGTGCGACATGAGGCCATTTCCTCTTGCCCTGTCGCTGGTTGCCTTGGAGAAGAGGCTGACCCCCAAAGCCCACTGAAGTCAGAGGAAAGACTTCACAGATCTTTCTTTCCTTCATTGTTTTGGTGTTTGATTTTTTTTTTCTCTCTCCACTGAGTGGATTGTGAAGGCAGCAAGGTTTTGTTGACAAGTAACAGGATGATTCATGAAAAATTGACAGAAATAAGAGACTGGCCCTTGTACTTTGTACCTGATATTTGAGGCTGTAAAAGCACACAAGAATTGAGCCATAAGCAGAAATATGCAAGCAAAATCTGATGACAAGCTGCAGAACAGGTCTGAGGAGTTGTACAGAAGCTGCAGGTCCTTAGAATCTCCCCAGCCAGGTCCCAAAGATGGGCATCCTTTTGTTGGGCTGGCACACTTGGCTGCTTAGGAAGGGTTTGTTAATTCACTGAATACCAAACCAAAAGTGTCCAAATGAGAGAATGCCAAAGGTGATCAGCTTGCCAAAAGGTTTTGATTTCAAATATATGTCTCTAGAATGGTGTGGACTTTAAGGAGAGGTTTGTATAGCTGAGACACCAGCACCAGGTCTGTAGCTGCTTCTTGTTCTTGCTCTCTATTCCCCTTGTTTTATGTTTTATGCTCAGCAGTAGCCATTAAAATCTTTCCTGTTGCTGTCAACCTTGTACTAATTCACTGTGCACTGTGACATTAAAGCTGGAGAATACTGAAATACAACTAATTAGGCCAAAGAAAGAATAGTGAATATTTTCGTAGTTGCTATTGCAAATGGCTGTTGCAGATAGAAGCAGTCTTAAAGTTGCAAAAAATTGTTAGGGCATATTCTCACCTCTTTCTACTCCCTCTCCTAATGTGAAAATTGCCATTTTTGTACTCACACTTTACATGAAGCAATTTGTTTTAAATATAGTTATACTTATCTGACAAATATATGTATAAATGCATGTATAAAATGTTCACAATTATTTCAAATTATCCCTAATAGAAATCTGGTGTTACCTGAAAAAAACTATGAACACTGTTATTTTGAGTGCTTTTCTTGAAATTTTTTTTATAATAATCTGCTAAGAGAACTGAGAAATTGAAACAATTTAAGAAAAATATAAAAATATTTTAGCACTGATTTTTTTTCTAAATTTCTATTTTCAAGGACAGATAATCATTTGTAGAGACTGTTCTGATGGTGGTCTCTTGTTAGGAGGGTATCTGTGGGGCAAAATGGATTTGCATACAGGTTAAAATTTATATTGAAAGTAATTTTGAAAGGTATTTCTATGTATATTTTGGTGCCTTATTCCTAAAATGTGCTAGATGCTAACATGTCATATATATTCCTGCTATTTTCCCAATTAAAATAAGTATTAATTTTAAAAAAATCATGTTGTCTTTGTTTCTATGACTAACTTTATTTGAGAAAATAATATTTCTTTGTGCATCATGATGCAGCACAAGTTCCTCAGAGGTGATGCGCTGTTTCTACTGAAGAACAGGTAAAGGCAAATACTACTCTTTACCTCCAAATTTAGCAGACCTTTGGCAGGTTCCTTCTGTTCTGTGGGACAGAGACACCTTGGAAAGATTGAAGAGGCACCATGGGGGTGAGCATGATAAATTAATAAATCTTTTCTGGTTCCTCTTCATTCAAGGTTGTTTGTTAGAAGCAGGAGCATGAGAGACTGTTCAGGGCTGTCTGCAGAAGATGCTGAAAATTAGGTAGAGACTGACCCTGCAGAAAATGTAGAAAAGGTGGGGGCACAGTCATGTGAAAAGGCTACCTGCAAAAGTAAGCATGTGGCTTGACTACATTTCATTCCATGTCCTAGTTATTGCTGGATCGTCTTGGAAAACCATCAGGTCACAGAAACAAGTCAATGATGAGTTACAATTTACCCCAAGCTCCATCAGCAAGAACTTATAAATAAAAATAAATATATAATTTTTTAAAAAAAAGAAAGTTCAGCTTTTTTTAGGCATTTAGTTTGTTTTGCTGAGGGAAAGAAGGCAATCAGGAACAAAGGCACTGCAGTTTAGTGGCATAAGCTTACTTTGTGGAAGTGTACAGCTATAAAAGTAGCAATTGGGAAAGCCATTTGAAGAGGGAGAGAAACTGAAACTGCTTAGGGAATAAATATATCCATAGCAGGTAGAGACTGTGCTAGGGACATCCCAGCTGTTAGTTATATCCAGGAGCAGAAATAAACACACATTTTATGGATCAATTAAAAGGTTTAGTAAAAAGCACTGGGGTTCTTTTATCTAATCCTTTGTGCACCATCTAGATCTAGTTCCCAAATAGTCTTAAGAGAATACAAACCATCTTGCAAATTCCCTTCTGATACTTGTGGGTTTCAGGACACTTAAGCAGAGGACACATGCCCCGGGGTCTGTCACGACTCTGAAAGTATTTTTCTGCTTTTTCCTGTGTGTAATGGCACATGATCTCAGACATTTATTTTCTTTTCCTCTAATGAATGTTCCTTTCAGAATAATGTTTGAATAAGGATAGAAGTAATCACTTTTCCTTTTTTCTTTTGTTTCTAGGGTTTTTTTTTTCTTCTCATCAGTGATTCTTTTCTTCCTTTATTATTTATATAATTAGCAAGCAGGCAGCATAATAGGCCAAAATGTCTCTTAACATCATGAATTGAGAAATTCATCACCAGCTTATATAGTTTCTACTCATTCTGTTGGCTATTTGTTTTATTTCTGAATTACTTTTCAGTTTTTAGGACTAAAAACATGGATAAATTCCTGTAATTATGCAGGAAGATCCCAATTTTTTTCCATAAGAATTTTTTTTCCCCATCCCAATTCATACTTTCCCTACAGTTAATGAAAGTTACATGCAGAATATATTCCCAAAGGATTTACTGGAAAATTTGACAATGCTAAAATAAACAGAGGGTTGTGGCAACATGCTCTGGTGAAAATAAATGCTGTCTCTGTTAGCTCAGCTGCTTGGGTGCAGGAAAGCAGTTCTCTTCCAGAGGCTCTTGTCAGATGCCTGTAGGACTTTGGCTCATTTACCATTTAACCTTTCCACTGTGCTTGGCAGAAAATCCACACCACTGCCAAAATGTGATCAGATATTGAGGAAGTCCAGGTCCCTTCCAGTCTCTTGCCTTTGCTTGAGGAATCTGAATCAGGGCAATCCAACGTGGATTTAAGGCATGTGCAGAGAACACAAGTTTAAGTAGGGACTGTGGCTATGTATAGAACACACATTTGTCTTACTTTTTCTGATCATTTATAGTGACTTTGTTTTCCTCCAGAGACCAGCAATTGTAAACTGTAACCTATAAGATCTTGGGGAGGGGAGCAGAGATTGAACCTTCCTGGTTTCCATTCAGATGCACTTGGGCTGCTCAGTGTTCCCAAGGAGTAGCTGAACGATGTAGTGGAACTGGGCATTTGCTCTGGGCATGCTGTGACTCTCTGTACAGATGGCATGTATGTGCCGCCTCACAGAGGTTACCTCTGTATCCTAATCCAGTCATTCCAGACTCAAAGACCGGGATTGTTTTATTTTATATTTTTATGTTGTATAAAAAAGGCTGGTGTTGGAGGCTGAAACAATGAAAAGTGAAGAAAGAAAAAAGGAAATAATGAAGAAAAATATTGTTGTGTCATTTTCAAAGATATTATTCTCCTTCTTTATTTCCTTTCTACCTGCAACACTAATGTGTAATGAATATACTATTTCGGTGAAATAGATTTTCTTTACCTACTCAAATATACCGAATAAGTCAGAGTTGAAGTTGATACAGCCAGCCTGGGGTTTTTTGTTTGTTTGTTTGTTTGTTTGTTTTTTTAATCTGAGATAGACAGCAACACTGTCCTAGGAATCTTGTTGGCAAATTTTTAGCATTTACAGAAAAAATGGATCCTTTTCTGTTTCAGCAGTGTTGCAGGGCTTTGCTGTAGTTCTGCTGCCACAGTACTACGTGCTGATATCTAGCTCAGTAGATAGCAGGAGAAAAGCCAGTGTATTCATGGAAACGGTGCTTTCTCAGACAAGAGATAATCAGCCTAGTGTCAGTGTCATGCTGCAATCAGACTCTGACAAGGTTTGCAAATATCTTGAAAGGAACTGCTCATCTTCAAATGCTGTAGCTCAAAGCCCAAGTGGAACAAGCCCCGAGTTTGCTGCATGTCAGCTGCAGAGCTCTGTTGATGAGCACAGCACGTATAAACAGAGGCCACTGCTATCATCGCTGGCAGGAACAGCCAGATGCACTGGGCTGGTCGACTACTTAAAATCTTGCTGCATAACCACAGAAACTAAAAATGGAGCTTAAAAACCCATTACACAGCTCCAGAGCCATAGACTGTCTTTTTAAAGCTTCAAGGCCATTTTTAATCAGTGCCAAAGACTTTTTTTAGACATGTCTGTTCTCAGGAACTTCTGTCTGGTTTTTACCATTCATGAGAACAGAATGAGTCCTGGGGAGGGATAGGGCGTAGGACAGTGGTTCAAGCAGCGGGATAGTCCCTCCCAGCTCTGCCACAAATGTGCATGCTCTGCAACTGGGAAAGTCATTTGCTCTCTTCGTGCACTTATTTTTCCAGCTGTGAAATGGGGGCAATACCTCATCTATAACTGCAACACAAGGCCTTATTCATTAATGTGCTCCCAGTGCATTTTAAGCTCTCTGGGATGAATAGCGAGCACCCTGCAGGAAAAAAAACAGCCAGAAGGATAAAATATAGTTTGTTATGTGCTGGGCTATCTCTCTGGATACTGTGGTTTTGAGGCAAAGCAATTTGCTTTTTTCTGCTGTAGTCTCTCCTATCTTTGAGGATTAAGGGTTTGGGGAAGGCTAAAGCAGGATTCTCCATGCATTGGCAGCTCTGCCACCGTTGTGGTATGGTGAAGCCAGTCTGCAGTGGAAGGGCCGTGTCATGCGCATTACACCTGCTTTCTGTGGGTCTAAAATGACTTTCATAATGGGCCATACTGAAATTAAAACATGTCATAGCCAGAAAGGACCTAATCTGCTGTTGTCTGCACCTAGGGCTACAGAATCTCTCCCAGTGGTGTTGTGCAAAGCCCCAAAAGCCTGTCTTAGATGTACATTTACTTCCCTGGTGTGGAGGGAGGCAGTGGCAGCCTGGCTGGCATGTAGGGCAGGGAAGCCTTTGTCTTCATCTATGAAACACAATCAGTATTGCAGTTTGAAATGGCAGACTGTAATGCCACTATTTGACAATTTTAGGCAACGAGCAAATATAAAAGACAAAAAAAGAGCCCAACAAGTAAAATTTTACATGAGGTTTGATGTCCTGCTTTTTTTTAAAGACAATGTTTTCCCTTTTCTCTATACTTCCCTTGCAATGTTAAATACGGAAGTTACGCAGTGAGAACATTTCTTTCTCAGAAAAACATAAATCCCCTAAGAATCACATAGAGAGAAGCCTCTAAACCAATGGGGTTTTTGTTCTGCAAGCTAATTAGTAGCTTTTTATCTTATAATGAGCCCTGTGGGTCTGCAGTTGGTCGGTATTTCCATTTGGGCACATTCACAGGTGGAGGACCTTCCTGGAGCTTGCCAGGTTCCCAACTGAATCCCCTAGATCCTTGCTCTTGTAGAGCAGTATGATGAGAGAGTGAGTGCATTTATTACCTCAGTTATAGCTGTGCTCTCACACTCCATCAGTTCTTAGAGTCTAAAAGGACCAGAGATTCCACAAAGGCTTCCAAGCCAAACAGAAGGGACGCCTCCAAGAGCAGTGGGAATGTCCAAAGCCCCATGGTCACTCACAGGATTGCAACAGGTGCAGAATCCATCCTTCTGTTCTGCTTTGCAAGTTTGCAGATTTAAAAACCTGTATTTAAAATTTTGCCTAGTACTTTCTGTTAGCTGTAGAGCCAATAACACTCAGCGTCAGGCGGTCTTGGAAAGAGGTTAATAGACCATATCCCAGGACTTCATTGCCAGATCCTGGAAAGTCTGAATTTTCATACCCTTGCAGGTCACACTAATTTTCAGTAATTGTGAGGATTTTAGTATTGTTATGATAATTTAGGAATAGAAAGTAAAAACTGACATATGGAGTCTGGTTCAAATAAATTAGAAATTTGTTCCTGGAGACCTGTTGCAGTGCTAGGTTTGGTCTAGCAAGCTGCAGCTTTCCCAGAGAGCTCAGCGGGGTTGCTTAGGGCAGAGCAGCCATTTCTGCCCTCCCGTAGTCCTTTTTGGATGGCCCCGCACTCTTGCTCCGGCCAGCTGTCAGCTCAGCAGCACAGTGATAGCAAAGGAGGCGAGAAGGGTCTCTCCATGAGGGCTTCCGAGGACCTTCAATGTTACATCATGTTGTTCAGGTGGTTCCCAGAGGCAGAGAGACCTCGTGATCCCAGCACAGGGGGGTTTTCTCAGGGGCTCAGGGGTAGTCCATGGGCAGAGTTGGGGTACAGGAACCAATAGGGAGAGCCTGAGGGAGGGGCCAGGGCTAGGGGCAGGGGAAAGTGGGGGGGGAACAATGTGAAAGGCATTTAATAAGTGAATCAGTGGGAAATACAACACCACAGAGACTTCCCTCTGAAATAATTGCAAGACATAATATTCCACTTTACAATTTCCAGCTTTTGTTTACATTCATGAATTATGGTGAGACTGCAGCTCCAGGTCTTCATAGTGAAACAGATCAAATTTGATTCTAAAATAAGGAACGACATAAAGATCTGGACTAAAATTCATTTAAAGGAAAGTAGTACCCTAGAAAAATTAAAATCGTAGTTAAAGCTAGTTCAAACGAGCTTTACCGATGTTTTTCTGTGATTACTGGTGTATTTAGCTTTTTATATATTTATGCTGAAAAATACGATGTTTCTTTCTGAAGAATTGAATGTCATTGAATTTTGTCCATGAATAAATTAATCTCTTTTCAATAATCTATCCCTGCTAGGACAGTACCATAACAGGAGACCTCAGCTTTTGTGCATGCTATGGATCTTGTCTGGCTCAGGAGAGCAGATTAAACATCTTTGTTTTACGTGTGTTATTTTCCTGAAGCCTGAAGGACTACCTAGTTATAAATATGCAGGGAAAATCTGTTCCAGTACATATATACCTTCTCTGCATTATATCTCTAATAGAAAATGATTGGAAACTGACATACACTGACCTCCAGCAGGTAATTATCTGATAAAATTGATACTTCACTTCAAAATGCCTAAAAAATTATACTGTCAGATTGATGTTTATTCCTAACAGCATTCTGGAGAACTTCCCTTGATCTTAGATCAGTCCATTGTCAGATTCCTTAAAGGCCACATCATTTATAAATGATATGAACTGCAGATGTATAATTCATGTGGAACATAGGGCTTAAAACATTTGTATTAAAAAGGTAAGGTGATCCTATATTAAATCATATTTATGGCCTAATTTTAAAGTATGGAATCCTTCTGACTGAAGTTTAGCACTTCTTACTTTTTATTTTTTAGAATTTATTTGAGAAAGAGGTAACTGTGACAATGATGTTGGCAGACAAGTGGTCTCTTTCTAAAGTCCTTGTGTTGATCTGTCATATTATTTTCCATTAGCTCCCCTTATGCTTTCTGCAGATTGCTTTCAGCCATATTTTTACTAACTGTTTTTGGAAGTGCAAACTGCAGATTTCAGCATCATTGTTTTGACATTGCAAGCTCAAGGTTAATGGAATTTCTTAGTGGATAAAAAGAAAAATAACTACATTTTAACTTAAATCATCTCGTGGGTATAGCCAAATTGCAGGAATCCTAGAAACCATTACCATTAGAAATATATATTTTAAAAGAATATTCTGGATATATTTTGCTATTTTTTTCTTCCTTCTGATTAAGGTCTAAAAAACACCTAAAATTTGCATTTCTTTTCCTACTGCATAAGCCCAACTTTGTTGCTATCATCTCTTCTCAAACATCTTTTAATAAATTCTGAGAAGTATGACAATGTTATTTGGTAGGATTATAATATTTTTAAAACCTTAGCCTTGATCTCAATATTACACTTTTATCAATAGAAATAGAAAGTAAAAATTGACATGTAGAGTCTGGTTCAAATGAATTTGAAGTTTGCTCCTGAAGACCTCTCTCTAGCAAAATATAAAGATTTGCCACTGTCTAAGTTCATAAATGACCTTAATTGTTTAAAAGCCATGTCTTTAATTACACTTTTGAAGATCTGCAAGCATTTCCTAATATGATACTGAGCAGTGTTTTGGCAGAATTCTCTCTGAGATTTGTTTTCTTTGAAGTTTTAGCTAGAGTTACGTTTGCTGTCCTTTAATAATGAAGAAAAGTAGCAACAGTAATTGTTTTCTTGTAATACATGACGGACCTTTCTTTCCACTTTGCCTCAGTAATGGGAATTGTCTGGAAGTTTGCTTTTATAGTTCATGGGTGCTAGAAGTTAATGATCTTAAGTGAAAACAGGCAAACTTTTGGGTGCTTCAGAAGCGTCTTACCTGAAAAACTTTTGATGCAGTTATTTCATCCCCCTTTAGGCACTTGCTCTCAGCACACACAAGTGGGCACAGAACAGCCCCATTGCTGGAATGTAGCTCTCTAAGCGGGGGAAAAGCCGGGCTGCTGCTACAGCTCCCAAACTGACCATACAACTCCTTTAGTGCAGGAGGAATTTTGCCACTAAAAAATTTTGCTTTCCTTCTTTTCCCCTTTACTCTGCTGTAAGTCTTGCTTCTCCTTGTTCCCAGAACAAGCAAGCACCTTATTGTCATATCTTGCTCTTCCATACCATGCCCAGTGTGCTGTTTTCTTGCTTTCCTCCTTCTTTACTCCTTTGCCACATGTTACCTTTCCTCACACATAAGCAGTGGCTATGGAGTACTGTTTAGTCATTAAGATACTTTGCAGAAGTGCTTCCCAGGTGACAATATCAATAATAACAACACTAATTTTAAGGCTGAAAGTTTAGTATTTTAAAAATGTATTTCTCTTTTCCTAAGTGTCACTACTGCATTTGTAATTTGACTGTGCTACCGAGCAATAATACTGGGGCTAGAAAAATATGCAATATGTAGAAGAACCAACAACAGACTTGCCGTGACCTAGCTTTTATAGGTGTGGCGTTTCTACCATTCCTCTTCAGAAAACTCATTGTCCCTAGTTTAGGATGGGAAGCCAAAATTTTTGAAGTTACTTTGTTCAATTTCACCATCAAATTCTTAATCTGCCTCAGTAATTTCCCTCAATATGATTATTTCCTGAAACAGTAACTGAAATACGATAGCAAATAAAAAAAAGGGGAATGTAGCACTGCATGTGTTTATTAAAGTATGATCACATCAGATAACCTGATATTTTCATTAAATTAGGACTTTAAGTAACTGATTTCATAGGCAAGGAAAATGTTAGATTTTAGTCTGTGGGGACTTTTGTAAGGAATTTGAAATGGTACTATGCAGAAAATTAGCTTTGTTTAAGAAGATGGAGATAATAAGCAGAAATTTGAGATCAATAACAAATTGTCAAAAGTTTTGGTCTTAGATCTGAAGCAGTTTACCAATGAAGTTCCCTTAGGATCACTCCTGAGGTTTTTCTTACTCACCATTTCATTAATATTTTTCACATAGGGAGTATGCTAGTGACAACTGTTCATGATGTTAAGTGGTGTTGACGGTATACTGGAGAGCAAAGATTTCATACTGGAAGAAATTTCATACTGGATGAACTGGATAATCCCAAGGAATGGCAATACATGGGAAGAATAGACTTTTTCATTGCAAGAAGGTTGTCTTTTTGGGGCCAATATAAAAAGAATTCCCATTTTCAGGTAGGAGTGAACCATTTGGAAGTGATGAAAAGTATGTGTGCATATAGTTTTGGGGACAATTATGTGCTGGCCTTGTAGTACAACTACAAAATAGGGAAATGGGACTCCAAGGGTTACAAAGCGAAGGGCTTGCTGTTGTGCCTGGAAAAATTTAACTCTGTTGTTCAAAGACCTGTGAGATTTAACTTGAAGTAGCATTGAATCGTCTAAAATAGTTAGAATTTCAGCTGTGTAATTGACAGGACACAATCACCAGCAGTCTTTTTATTTTTGGAAAACAGTGAAAAAAAAAGTGATTTACAAGAAGCAAAATTGGCAGTTTTCTGTGATGCTTGTGAAAGGCACCAGATGAGCTGAGCAGGTTCCTATTGAATTACACTCTCAGGACAGACATGAAGTGGCACACACTGGTTTGGTGTGAGTCTTTGCGCAGTCTTCACTCACCTCTGTTACCATGCCCCGACCATTCCTGCTCTCAGAGAACAGGAATGTTCTGCTTCAGTCTGCTGAACCCAGGTCTTGCCACAGGGCTTTATGAACCTCTTTCTAAAGTGTTACCTCATGCCTGCAGAACTAGACTATTTTTAATAAAGGGTTTAATTACAGAGATGTGATAATATTATTTTTCCATGTAAAACAAGTAAATACAGACTTATATTTTGGTGCTCCTACAAATGTGTTCTTTGTTTCTGCCTTTATACAGGTGACTACACAGACTGTAGGAATGTGAAAATAATTTAATTTTCAAGGCCATTCTTCTCCTTCTGATCTCTACTGCAAATATTGTGATCAGTGCTGCTTTTTGTAGTAATTTTCTACTGGGAGAAACAAACAGGTCACCCAGGAGATAATATTTTACTAGACCCTGATTCAACACTACAAATTCATTTATTTTTAGGCTGCCAATCACTATGATCTTACAACTTTCATGTGGTTTGAACAAAAATATTGCTCTCCGCAGCCACAAATCTCTCATAAACAGCTCCGTGCCATCTAGTGTGTTTTGAGGAAAAAAAAAAATGTGCATATGGAGAGAATGAATACAGGTGTTTTCCCAGTTCAAATGAAGTTAACATAAGTTAGATTATGTACTTAAACCCATTGTAGTTTGTACTTTCTTAAATGAGACACTTTACATTTTGGGAGATGTTGCATCACAAGCAGCCTTAGGTGTCTTACCCCTCACTGATGAAGTTGAGCAAAATGCAAACCATGAGGGGAAAGTGAGGAGCTGGTGTTTGAGCACCTCTTGCAGGCATCTTTGTGAAACAATTTCAGAGTCAGTTCACAAGGGGGTCACTGGCTGTTCTGCTCTTTTGAATGTGCAAGGGTGATGTAAACTTGAAAGAGGAAAAGTTGAAGAAAAATGGTGTATTGTCTTCCCCCTGCCCCAGCTCTCTTTCAAATGATAAGAGAGGAATCATCAGTTTCTCTGGAACTAGCCTTACTTCAGTATTAAATCAGACAGAAATTTTGGCTGTTTACCCTGGAGTGGGCAGGGAGGCCATCTGGTTCTGCCAAGAATAAATCATAGATGGTGATAATAAGATTAATATTAATATTAAAGCATGCATTCCAAAGAGCAACAGCATTCGGGTTTGCATCACCACCAAGAGACAACATGTCAAGCTGGCTTTTATGGGATGTTCCTCCAAATGAAACTACCAGGAAATACTCCATGGGTGTGGGAAAGACCACACTGGATGAAGTGAAGTAAATGAAGCTATTTTGTTGAAGTCTTCATGACTTGAATAAGCATGTGTTTGGAAGACACAAACAGATGGGCAAAGTAACAATTGTTTTCAATGCAGGTTTGAATCTGCTTATGGTTTATGCTTTTTGGATTAGCTTTAAATGAGCAAAGACTCTATCTTTATCATCATAATTATTATCCTTTTTCATCATTCTGCACTTCCTCCTCCGTGACTAACAATTCCTAAGTATAGTTTAAGAGGGAAAGGGGCCTTTTCCCTATCTATATGGAGAGGAAAATCTGCCAAATTCTCCTAAGCGTAGCTTAAGGGAAAGGAATTTTGATGGAGAAGGAATGGGTAAGAACATTAACATAAAAATAACATTCTTTGCAGCAACCCCTGCAATGATGGAAAAAGAAAATATACAGATAAAATACTTTGATAGTGAAGGACCTGGGCTAACAGCAAATTGACATTGTCACCATCATCAAGAAGAGTTCATCCTGCTGTTGTTGTACAGTACAAAGAAAGTCAGGAATGATAAACATACCCTATGTTTACAAATCAATTACTTAAATTAAATTCCTTTGTATCTCTTCACTTTTGTTCTCACCTCTTTTTATTCACCAACTGTCTTCCATATGTGTATTAGCAGAGACATGCATATCTGGGGTTTTTTTCCCCCAATAAGGCTTGTTTTCAGTGGAGAAGTTATCCCTAAATGCATTCAGCATTCATAGACTTAATATTCCCATAACTGATAACAGATTAATTGGAGCTAAAGTGCTTTCTTCCCCGTTCTCTCAAACACACATGTGACAGGATATTTCTTTAAAGTATTTTAAATATTGCTTTCATAATTTTAGGTCTTAATTATCCTAACTTTATCTGTGCTCAGAAAAAGCTACTTCTGTGAACCTCTGGATAAACCAACAGTGACACTTCCATGCTTGTCCCTCTCCTTTGCTTTCTCCTCCTCCTTCTACTTGTTCTGGGATCCAGAGGCCATTCAAGGAGGAAGGGGAAGACCAAGAGAAGAGAGGCTTTGAGGAAAAGTTGGCTTGTATCAGAATATACTAGGACTGTTCCTTAATTTAATTGATGAAGCGGGAGCTGAATTCATTAGGACATTTAGCCTCTACCATATGTGGAATAAAAATTCTTTTCCCCACTCTTTTTATGTCTTAAAATTATAATCTTCTACTTCATGTATACATGCAGTGTGTACTCTTATGAGGATAAACCCTTTCTTTCTTTTTTATTTTTCACCCTGTTAGATTGGGTTTATATCTTCTCTGCTCAAACATTCCTTTGAAGCTTCTGCAATCAATATGAAATTACTTTCTATTAACTGAAACAATATATATATGAAGTGAGTATAATCTGAGCACAATACATTGTTCTAAGCAGCAGCAACTGCAAAGTATTATTTACTGCAGCACAATGGAAGTGATTAGTGCCTATGGTATCCATTCAGCTGTTATTTACTCAAATAGTGTTAAGAACACTTTAGCCAAAACCAAATTTGAAAGGCCAAACAGGAGAGTAAGAGTGAATATAAAAGACATGAGAGAGGGAGGGAAGAGGAAAGGCTGACAAAACTAGGGAAGTGAAATGGATAGACTTGTGAAAAGGGGAGGCAGACTAAAGAAGATGGCTGGCAAGGAAAAGGAAGGTGAATGGGAAGAAAGAATAGTTTTTATGTGTATGTTTGAAGTAATGTTTGATGCCATGTTTATTTCTGATACTACTCCCTTTAAATACACATAGACAGGCTTATATTACACAGAATTGAAGTGGTGCAGTGAATGCCTAAAAACATCAGTTAATATAACTTTTGCTATAAATTTACAGAATCCTAAATTCTTACATAGAGAAAATGAGGTGACACAGACCTGTGAAAATTAAGTGGAAGGAATTAATGTGGAGTCTGTATTTTCTGAGAGACTTTTATTTCAAGATGCGAAATCATTCTCGTAATGTACAGTTTTCCTCCACCACTTCACTCACCCAGTCCTAGTATTTTGCTACTGTTTCACTGCCTTCTCACAGGCTGCTGTTTCCTCTTTGCTTCTGACAGCTAGACCCCGTGGTGGGATCCCATGAACTCCCTTAAAATGCTGGAATGGGAGAATCCACGTTCTCTGCTTTCATAGTAATGCGAGCTTGCACGTTATGTGAAGATTTAAAGAGCCCTTTGTACATGCTAGTCATTAATTCAATCCATCAGAAAATAAACATGCATGTGAACTCTATCCTATTACATTCTGTGGGGATTTTAATCTGGAATATGCTGGTAAAATCTATTTGTATCTTTGAAATTACAGTGAAAATCCTCTCTCCTGCATAACTGGTAGTACCAGTTACCAATTATTTAAGGAACTAGGTACCTTAATCATAACAGCTAACTACTTTTGTGACTTTTTTAAGGTCTCTCCTAGTTATGTCCTTTTTGAAGATAACAAGTAGGGCTTATACCAGCCCACAAATCCTGGAAATTAATTTCCTGAAAGATCTCCCATAGATGCATTGAATTTTTTGAACAACATGTTTAGAAACTGCCAGCATTCTAGGCGTTAAATAGCATTCTGGTCATTGATAAAGCTTCCACTTATAATTGTACAAGGTATACATGCTAACAAATAATGGCTGAAGCCTTTGAAAATACAAACCTGTCTGTGTGAATTGGGGCTTTGTGCAGAATTGTCTCATAACATGTTGTGCCACCTATTTTTATCCTCACCTCCATAAGCAACATTCAGCCAAAGTCTAAGAAGGTGATTTTTTGTTAGGTGGTGTCTTGCTATTTGTATTGGGGGTTGTGGGCAGTTTTTAACTGTCCTGCAAAGTGATGATCACATGGTGATTGGTCATGGGAATCTTGTTTGTGCAGGGCTGGGAGAAACCACTGGTTGATTTGTAAAACACCCACAGAAGTTCAGTTGATCAGTTGCTAAGACTGCAGAGAGGAAAAAAACCTGGTTTGGTCCTCCTGGAAAGCTTGACTTATTTTTATTTTAGTTAGTTTTTGTGGCCATGTAAACCCTCAGGCAAAATAATGAAACAAAAGGAGAGAGTATCTGAAATTTACCCTTCAAAAAGCAATTTAGTTGGAATAATTGTTAGTTCAGTGCCAGAACTAAGGTTCAGAGAGGGAAGCAATTGGCCTCCATGTGTATGTGTAAAATTTGGGGTTTTGGGGATGTAATTTTCTTTCTTAATGGATACACATTCAGTAAAATGCCAGTTTAATGAAGGGAGAATTGTAAACAATTATATGTTTAGAGCTTCTCAAAGATTTTTTTAGGTTGAGTCTGTGGGTCAAAACTAATTGTGATGACTAGGAACAGGTTAGATTTCTTTTTTTGCCTTGCCAGTGTTGCTTCTTGAGCTTACCTAAATATTCCTAGGCTGACTCTTATCCTGTTCTCAACTGAACAAAAACTGTTTGTAAACCAAACATGTCAAGTACATCAGATTTTCACTCTCTTTCTGTGTCTATGCTTAATATTCAAGGAAAAGAATGGTATTGTTTCTGAAACAGGATTTTATTTCTTTGTAAAGATTGGTATTTGAAGCTGCTCTAGATTTGTAGAATTGGGGAATCAGTTAGTGGCCAGAGTGAGGTTAAATGGAGCAATAAATCTGAAGTTATGATTAGGCATGCAGACTGGGTTTCTTCAGAGCAACATATGCAACACAAATATACAGCCTCTATAAAATGGAATGGGAGCTGTGTAGTTGCAACTCCAGCACAGTTTTGAAGGTTTATGGCACTATTTTAAATCAATCTTGCAATTCTTCTGTTTCTTTTTGCTACAGCTGATCACAGGCTTATTTTCCTTTGCAAGTTGTGATTGGCTTCAAACCTTCCAGAGCCTTCTACATTCTGGATCAAATTTAAGATGTAAAAATACGTAACTTTTGAAATGCCATGGCTTTAAGAACAGTAAAAGACAGAGGGTAGGAATGAAAACAAGGTCATGATCTGGATTAGCCATGCTTTTGATATATGAAGTTTATTTCAGTAGTTTGGGCCTCTTTGGAATGGAGACTAGAGAAATTCACTGGGTTTTTTTTCAAAAGGTCCCATTTTCTGCAACTTCATTCTGGTCTGCTTTCTTCCTGTCATTGTCTCCTTGATCTCAAGAAAGACGACCTGACTTGTTTATGTAAACATGATGACAGAATTTGGACAAACAGGAAAGTAAGGAAATCGCTATGTTCTCAATCTAGGAGAAAGGCAAATATATTCCATATTTCAAGCAACATTTGGCTTTAATAATCATTCTACAAAGGGAAGAGACGTTGCCCAGACAGAAAGAAGCATTCATGGGGAGAGAATCAGAAAAGTGGAGAAGGTATATTCAATCCTTTGAGATTTATGTTTGCAAAAGTTAGCTGAAATGGAAAACAGAAACTACATATTGCTGTATAATTTTTTAATAGCCGTAGCTTAGCCAAATCCCTAAGGTTACAATGTTTAAAGAAAATAAGCAACAAAAGAAATAAAATTAAAACAAAATACTCTCAAGTGCTCTGTAAAACAATCTTGAAGACTATCCAGAAAGTACATCTGTTGCTGGATGATGGAAAACTACATGATAAACAACAAAAGAGCAGTGCCACTGGCATGGAAGGATACATTTTCAGATAGTAAAGATAAAGTTGTGAAACAGTAATACCTTCTTCTTGTGTTTGTAGAATTCAGTGCTTTAAAGGATAAAACCACGAAAAAATAAAATCCCTTTCAAGGTGGAGAAAACCAACACACAGGCACAATCTACATAAGATGTGTATGAGAGCCCTAACACTGCTGGAAATTGAACCAAAGTCCCCTATGCCCAGACTGGTGCCTCATCTGATAGGTCATATCTCTCCACAGCATATCGGGGCAAAGCTCTGTCAAGCTTTTTGTAAGTGCATTTACTTATCTGCCTTTTCTTGAAGATTAGAGCTCCTGGAGAGAGAATGCAGAAGTGTTTTTCTTTCTGCCATCATGTGCAAAATTATTAGGGTTATAGTTGTACTCAGCTGGTATTATCAGTTTAGTATTTCCTAGGTATTTACAAAGAGTCCAATACCTGTTTCAGTTATTTTTTCATAGTGGCAGCAAGATTAGCCCAATGTGTGCATGTAGGATGTTTAAACCTGGGAATTCAGCTGGTGGAAGGGGATCATGGCAAGCAAAGAGCTAGAATGGCTAACGAGTGTGTGTCCCTGTCCCAGCCCATAGTCTCAGAGGATGGTGAGGAGGTGGATGGACACATGGAGATGGTGTTACAGCATTGGAATGTGCTACATCCCTCAGGGTGATTCCAATCTGCCCAAGGGGCCAAACCCCTACAGAAACTCAGATAAAATAAGTCCACATCAGCCCTTGTACTCCTCCTTTTTAAACCACTCGTGCAAACTCTTGAGTCTTTTGACTCTTCAGTCGGGACTAGGGGCATAGGACAAGGGTAAAGGATGAATCATCCTCTTCAAATTTAAGATTATTTATACAGGTCACGTGATGTGTTAGTGTAAATATCCAAAAAGCAGGCACCCAAATAAAGAGTGTACAAACATCTAATTTAAACTTTTGTATGTTGTAGTAATGCTTATGTATTTAGTTTCTTTCAAAGAACAAGGGGGAGATATTTTTTAGCTGGAAATATGGGCTCTCCATGTGGACAAATTGCTGCAGAATGACCTGCAGTCCAGGGAACCTGCACTGTGAGCATCCCAGTACCTCGATCAGCCCAAGTATGTTCATGATCAGGATGTGCTGGAGTTACTACTACTGAAGCAAACACATTTGAAACAGGTTTGCTCTGATTTAGTACTGTCATAGACCTGCATGTGCACTATAAGCCAAGCTTAGACACCAGCCTTATTTTCACCATGCTAAGTTGGTGTTTGCTTTTGAACAGGGGGTAGGAGCAAGCTGCATTTCAGTAGCATGTAACTGTTTAATATTCAGACAGACATAGTTAACTGGCAAGGCCAGAATGTTGCATGTCAAGGTTTAATCCTCTGCTGTACAATAAAATTTCTAGACAGCTTGCCAAAAATCACAGAGGAATCGAGCCATAAAGCTTCTCTAGTCAACAGTTTATATCTGGAGTGACAATGCCAGGAGTCTGCTAAGTGTTAAGGTTTCCTGTGAGATGCATGGATTCAGCAACCATTGTCTTCAGTTCTCTACTTCAGCCAGGCTTTTGTAGTTGTCTGTGGAGAGAAGATACAAGAAGTCTACTCCTGACTCATAGTTTGGATTCAACTTATAGCCTACCCAACAGGTAGAGAAGGAAGGATCCAGATTTAAGCCCATTCTTTCCTGGATCCATTTTTATCCCCTGTGAGAGGGTGATGGTGTCTGCCAGCAGTAACTATTTGATCTCCCACTTTGAAGTTGTTCCTTTGCATGCACTCACTAAAACAGGACTAGATGCTGGTCTCCTGGGTGAATGCCTTCAGCAGTGGTCAGGCAGAGACTCCTTTTTACTTTTGCTTCAGATATTTCTGTGCTTTAGACAGAGCTGAACACAAAAGATTAGGAGTAAATGTGAAAGTTGTTGAAGTATGTGCACTGAGCATCAGGAGCAAGGTACCTCTGTGCACATTACCAAGGAAATTTGAACACATCAACCTTGTTGATGGAGGCTTAGCTCTGCAGGGACTTTATGTGCCTATGGATAAGGAAATGTCTGAACCAGAATATAAAGTTTTGAGTACATAAAGGTTCAGACCTCGAATCGAGAGTCTTTAGTTGTTGGTTTTTTCCCCTCCACAGGTGAAATTGTTGGATAAATATATCTCCAAAAGTTGGATTATTTTACTTTAATAAGTCACAAATGTATTGTAACTATCTTCTGCCTGTGATCCTACTTGTCTGTTCTTTTAGTACTACTTTTAATATTTTGCACACTGGGTAGCACATCTTTCTGATTCAAAGGAGGGAAGTTATGCAGCTGGGAATTTATGCAGCTTGTGACTGCAGAGACCTATGTTTCCAAAATTCCTTGGAAAGTATTTACCTTCTGCCAGTAATGATGTGCTAATATTCAGTGGTGACATATCCTCACATATTAACTGATTCAATGCTGCAAAACACGTGCTACAGAAGAAAAAATAAAGAAACTGCTTGTTAGGATTGGAGGCAGGCAATAATCAGGTTGTATTGCTATGAGTAATGAAAGCTGTGTGTACTGGTTCACTGACAACTTGGTCATCTGGAATTTTTAGCATGTTGGTAGGAATTAGTGGGTATTTCTCTGTATTTAAAATGAGAAGAATAATACCTCCATGTTCAGTGAAGTTATTCGTTCAGGGGATTATGCTGGATGGAGTAAACTGAGATAGGAAGGAAAATGGTCATAGCCAAATTCTGCTGCTTCATTAGAGACTTGAGATCAATATAACAGGTAAATGAAAATTAAGCAGAAATCCAATGCTGAATTGCAAATACATATCTTGGAATTAGTTTTTTTGTTGTTTTTAAGATGTCTATGAATACCTTATTTCCTGTTATTCAGCTGGGTTTTTGTTTTATGAAAGACGACCAATCCCTTCTTCGAGGGGATGAGGGAAAAACAAGGACCCTGTCATCTTGTGTACAGTCAAGGGTATGACCCAGAAAACTGCATGTGTAGATTTACAGCTTCACTTAGAGATAGTAAATTTGTGGTGAAATGAAAAGGGATTTGTAAATTATTTGGTAGAGGAGATGATGCTATTTAAATAATTGCTTAGCACTTGGAGACAAAAAATAAAAGATATAAAAAGTATTTAGCAGAAAGAGCAGGCAATGAAGTAGATGTGATGGTCTTGAGGTTATGACCCTGTTTTCTGAAGGTCTGAGTTGAATGGGTGCTCTATCAAATACATTTAAAACTGAAAAAGAGAAAAGTTGGTGTGTCCTCTAATTTTATTGTGGTCTTTAGGAACCATGATAGGTTCTCTGTTCTGTTAGCATGAAGACCACTTAATTTTGTTAGGATATTGCTGTTACTGAGACATTAAGTGCTGATGGATAATAGCAAACCAAAAAAGGAACTATTCATGGTTTCTAGAGCTCTTGCACTTCCCCCCTAGCATCCTGTGTCTCTCTGGAGCTGTCAATAACTGAAGGGAAAAGCTGAAGAGCTGCTTATGAGCTACTTCAAAAAGAGCAGTAGTAGAAATCAACAAGCTGAAACTTCCACCAGATAAATGAACTGCTGATAGGTTAAATAATAATGGGATTTTTTTTCCTTTGGTATTTCCAAATACCATCAGACACCCTGCCCCTTCCAAAAAAAGCCCCAAAAACCAGCATTAGGTTATTGTACTCTGACATCACTTTCATTCATGTGTTCTGTAATTAGCTTACAAGGAGTTTTATACATAAACATGGGAATTGCAATGATTTTTTCTGAACTGACAATGCTCCCTACTCTTACAGAGTTTCTGCAGCTAGTCCAGAATAAGAATTTTGGGAAGGATGAAAAAGGACCGTTTGCAGCTATTTCTGACCTCTCTGGACGACAAAAGCAGGAGAATAAAAAGGAAAATAAAAAGGCAACCAGGATGGAATTCTTGGATTTATGCTTTACTGCCAGTGTAGACTTTTCACTCTACGTACAACTACAAAAGATGTGCCAGTGTCAAAAGGAAGGAAATTCCAGTAGACACATCAGTGCAGCTGTGTTTTCAATAAACTTACAAACAGGTAAAATTGTTGTATTCCATTTGCATTGCATAGGAAATAGGCTTTTGGACAAGGAAAATCCTTACCTAGAACTAGAGCTATTAAGAAACAGGTTTTGGAGAAATAATTGCTTGTAAGGAGAGATCCATGAGGTTGGGATTTGCAATAAATACTTAAGAAAAAGCAGAAATAGATTATAACAAAATATTGGAGTTTGGTTTGTCTGTGATGTCACAGACCTGCTGAAGTTGAGGGGTCCTTGACAGTGAGTATCTACCCCTCAAAAAAAAAAGAATCTGAATTTGAATTCAAAACATTAGAAAAACCAGTAAAATTGAGACAAATTAGAAGCTTTTATTTGTCTGGGACAGCATCAGTTAGGAATTTTAAAAGGAGGTAATAATAATTTAAGGCATCTTTTAAAAGTACAAAACAAATCAATCTCTTTGTAGAAAAGCAAATTTGTGGAGCTGAAAAAAAATAAGAAAAAAGGGGAAAAGCATCAAGAGAAATAGCTCTAAAGGAGAATAGAAATGGAAATAAAGGGTAAATAGAAGCATGTTATACAGTGTTATGGGCTTGTCAGCAACAGAGTTGACATGACAGATACAGCCATGGTCATGCCATGCAGGACAGTGCCTTCTTCTAGAGGAGGAGGCCTTTAATGCCAACAGTAAACTGGCCTGGCAAGTATGGAAATTTCTATAAAAGCAAATACTCTTTTAAGAGAAAGATGGCTTTCTTGTTTGTTTTTCTTTTGTTTGGTTGAGGGTTTTTGTTGTTGTTGGTTTTGGTTTTTTAATTTTGATTCCTTCTATGTGTCTAGAACTGGAAATACAAAATATTATCAAAAAAGGTATCATTAACAATGCTTCTGGATAATAAAAGTGAGAGTGGGGGTAAATTTTTCAACTGTTTGAACTGTTTGAACCAGTTCCTTTTCAAGTAAGAATGTTTATCAAAACAATTGACCCTTTTTGTCTAGAATTGACTCGTTACCATTGCTTTAAATATCTTTCTTTCTGCAATGATTTTCTTTAAATCCTGAGTTCTGTTTCAATCCTGAGTGCAAAGCAAGATAACATGATATACTTGTTCTCTGCTTGTACTCATCATTCTTTTGTGTATCTTAGCTCCAGTGCACGAGAGATCTTATTTACAGAAAGTACACAGACATTTGATTTCACAGCCAATGTTGTATGTCAATATGAAGGCAAGACACTTAAATTCAGTTCTCAGCTATTCAGATTGTAATTCTAATGCCCTGGTTTTAAGTTCCGTGCATAATATTAATTTTCTTGACATTTATTTATGAAAAAATTATTGATGTTTATATAATCTGTAACTAGAGAAATGTAAATTAGTCAGTCAGGAATGTTGGTCAGCTTTGGCTTCAATTATTCAATCATAATATTTTTATTTGGTAGAGGTTTAATTATAACATGCATGTTAGCTATAGCTTGAGAAGCACATCCGTATGACAGTCTTACATCTACACTCTAGTCCCACTATTGTTTGTTTGACCAACATCAGTAATATTACAAGCATATTATGCTTAAGAGCTGTATTTGTGATAATTGAAATATATGATGTATAACTCTATCTATGGAGCTCTAATTACAGAACAAGGAGAAATGAAAATAATGCATTTTTATTGTCACTCAGATGTAGATTCTCCTGAGGAAATTAATCAAAATCCTATTTCAAATTCCCTAATTGCCCAGAAGACATTTTTCAGTCCTTCTCAATCCTCAAGTTTCTGTCTTTGTTTGCTCTGGGGAGTGGTAAAGGAGAGAAGTCAGAGAAAGGTAAGAAGGGACACTGTCTTCTTGTCTGAAGACAGCTCAGTGGGATTACCTGAGTGGAATGTAATATTCTGTGAATATAACCTGCAGATATGAAAACTGCTTAAGGAGTAGTAAGTTCTTGGTGACATCATCAGTGTCAGGTAAAGCATTTCTAGAAAGCCTTTGGTGTTCGACCTTGATGCAAAAATATATGAAGGGATTTTATGTGCCTTTTTGTGCTTATATTTTCATGTAACCTTGTAAATCTGTGGCTCCAAATGTGCTGCATTTGCTTTTTTGTCATGACATGAGATGCAAAGTGATTTCAAATTAACTGCTCAATACTAGTGCATTAATGCATGAAAAATAACCACACACTTCCTGGATTCGAAAGACTGCAGAGCAAGGCTCCATGCTAAGGGATAATCAGACCTGCAACTCCTCTTTAAGCTGCACTAGCTAAAAAACTGCCAATTCAAAATATTCTTGCCTTAGGGACAGGCTCCTGTGGCAAAAGCAAAATAAAATCCCCAAATCCCAGCAACCAAAAAACCCCACAATACCCAAACAAGATAATCAGAGCTAATCAAACATTGAAAAAGTATTCACATCAGGTTTACAGTCTGAATAAGAGCTCAAAGCCATCATAGTGTAGTCTTTCATGCAAACCTGAAATTTTTGGGCTTGCTTTGGACTGGGATTTTTTAGATTTTTTTAGAGAGTGGATCTTTTTAGTTGTGTATCTCCCTGAAATAAGTACCACCTGATCAACAGCTCTATTATATAGAATTTCTGTGTCTGTAGATTTTAATGCAGCAGACATGAGACGGACAGAAATGCACAGTCTAGTCATTTTGGAGCAGTGGTAACAAATAGAGAGGGTGGGATGAAAGCAGGTGGTTGCTGCAGCAGTTTCTTGACTCTAAAGGTTTTGCATGAGTCACCTCTGCTTTGCACAGCAGCTTCAGAGTTGCTGATTTAGGGCTATAGGGCATGTGAGTTTCCTAGTGGGGACTGTACCTGCCACCCATGGCTAATGCCATGTCCTGGGCCCCTTTTCCTGTATAGATCTGGCCTTCACAAGGTGCCTTTAGGAGCTCCCACACCCTGTCTCACCATCCCAACTCCTGCAGTGAAACTGCAGCAGTCCAGCTCTGAAAGCAATGTAGAAAACTGCATCTAAACAGCAGCATTCAGACAACTAAATGACTGCTCATTTAAATACCCTCTGTCATCCTGGGGACTGATTCTTTTTACAGACCAGCTCCACTCAAGACAATAGCATGGACTACATGATTGTAAAATCGGTGCAAATGGGATCAGAAGCAGATCCATTAACTCTAATTAGGGAATATGGTGTGATCTTATTTCAGTGCACTATATACAGCCTCTGTGGCTGTTATTTCAAGTGACAGACATTTGTTTTCCAGCACTTAATTTGCACATAGAATTAATGGTAATGCATCCAAGAACTGGTATTACTAATACGCAGCATTAGCATAGCTTGCTCTGTCCCAAGCTTCTGCTGAGAAAAGGATTCCAAAAAGACAGAGCTCAGACCCACTGGAATAATGATATTTTCTGTCTTCTATAGTGAAGCATTTCAGCCCAATGAGTGTTGAAAATAGAGACTATTATTTACTTTTCATAGTAGCGCAAACCATTTTCAATGGATTGCACATTTCCATCAGGGCATAACATTTGCTCCTCCTAAAAGCAGGAAAATTCTGCAGACAGATTTTTGCCTGCCTTTAAACCCCTGACCAGATGACTAACCCCCAAGGTTTAATAGCTGGTAGGAGTCTGTAGGCAAAAGTAAAAGAAATGAGTTCATCAAGGAACTATATCATGCTTCCAACATGTGGCAACATGAGTGCCTCTTCACCATCTGTTATTTGTGTGAGGATTTTATTATGTAAATGACGGTACACACTGCGCTCTAAACAAAGGAAGATGATTCTCCTTACAGTATGTTGCGACTGCCAGGCTTCTGTGTCACCCCGAAACAAATAATGAAAGCAGCAGAGCCATGGCAGGCAGAATATCTTGGGTTCTTCTACTTCTCCTCTCAAAAGGGAGCAAATATCTTGATGAATAATTTGGTTTTTGCATGTATTGTGACTCATAAAGGCAGGTAGTCAATGGAACAGTGAACAGTAGACAGATGAAACTAAATTGAGGTGAGGTTTGAAGACTTAAAATAGATTGGAGAAACAATCCTGCAAAACTGTGGAGAATTCTAAACTCTCTGGTCTTGCTGAGAGCCAAAAATAAGAAACTGGCCTCCTAAATCATCTGCAACAGACAAAAGGTGTTGTGGGATAGGGTTGGAAGCAAAATCCTGCCCTACATCCTAGTTTAAAATTTTCCATTAAATTACCAATTTAAATTGACATGTAATTATCTTAACTGGCATATTTTTGGCAGTTGTAATGAGAAGAAAAAAAAAAGAAAAAAAATCCCTATGCTACACTGGATCAAGTAAAAGCCCATAGGAGTTCTAGCACTGGCCCTTAATCAAAGTCTGCAAAGACACAAAAGCTTTGAGCTAATCTATGCCAAGCCATGTTGGACAGTATGGCACTGCCTAGAGCATCCTTCTGGTGGCATTTAAAGCACCTGGTGCCCTAGGAAAAGAAATCATATCCAAAGCTGTAAATTCTCTGTTTTCCTTATACCCATCTACCGACCAACAGGGGTTGCTGTGATAGCAGCACAATATTGCATGGGAAAGAGAACACACCATTATTTTTATTACATTAATTTATATAATGTGTAGCACACAAGTAGTTATCTGTGCACACACCCTTACTGGGTGTTTCATGTGGTTTAATATAATTAAAACACTGCTGCATTTATTGGTTTAACACAAATCTTAATTTGATAACTGGAAAAGATATGCATTAGGGATTAATTTTTATTCCAGATTAATTTAGAAGTAACTGAAAGCAGTGTCAGAATTGACCAAATTGATGATTTTAGGGTGCTTGGTTGCTTCTATTGCATTGTTTTTGTGTGATTTCTTACACTTGTATTTGTCAGCTTTTCCTGACTTAATTATGATTAAGTGTTGAACTTTACGGATGGCCAACTGCTGGTACTGCTGTATTGATCAGTTGGTTTTATTAATGTGTTAAATTTTGTGGTTGTAGCAAGATCATATTTTGTGATAGAACAGCTAATAGCTAGAGAACTCTTCCATGAAAGTCCCAAGCAGCCCAGCCTTAGCAGGTATTAATTTTTCTTCAATTTATGTTTTTTTCTAATTTATTTATTCATTAACATCTAACTTCATTAAAGATACATCTGGAATGTTTTCATGCTAAAAGACAAACCTGTGTTACTTTTTAACAGATAGCAGCGAAATAACAGAAAGTGTACAGAAAGAATCCAGCTACCACTGACACCTGGAAGCACAAGTGCAACTGGCTTTTTTTTTTCCTGAGCTCCTCAAAATCAAAGTCTGTATTTTCTGTGAGAACTTGTTGTCATGGGGCTTTTTTCAGAATTATAAATCAATGGCAACTGTAATCTAATTCCTCAAGTCAAACAATTTGGTTCAAGTTTGCAAATGTGAAATAAGCTTGCTTTCATCATTGCAGGTGTCAGAACCAGTTCAAAATAAATTAGGATATTGATGAATATTTCTGTGTCCTAATCTTTTCCCCTCATAATGTATGTCTAAAATTCAGACATCATTTGAAGATAAATTTTTACATAGATGGTATTCAAAACAGCCTAAAAGATTTTTGTGATGTGGAATAGTACTGAAAGTTAGGAAGAAGTGTGAAATACATATAGATTTTTTCATCACGCTTTTTAAATCACTACTTACTTCCTACACATTTCTGAGCCTGTTCTCCTCTTATTCTATGAACAGTAATATTTTCATAAGTATCATGGATAAATTTTTAAATGTTGTGTCCAATTTGCTGCCATTTGAAGTTATGCCTTCCACAGTGTCCTCTGCAGACAGACTCCTTCCTTATAGCATAAAATTGAATTAAACTGTAACTATAGAGTTTCTGTCTTTTATCCAACAAATGTTATTTTATACATCACATATATGAAATTGGTAATTATTTTATATTCTGAAACTTAGAAGTGATCTTTCAAACAGGAATGCCAATATTATTTTTCTTGAGATACAACATATTACATTGTAACTATAATTATTCATTCCTATGTAAATGTTTTTCTCTACCAGTTTGTGTATATATATACATAAACTAATGGGGAGCAGTTACATAATAAACACTCTGTAGGGCTGAAGTCTGCATAACCTTAGAAGCCTGGAAGTGACATTATTATTATGCCATGCAATGTTTTACCAGGTCATCTGTTTTCTGTTTCTCAGAGCTCTTCGGCTCAGGCAAAGGAGCCCAACTTGTGCACTACTCCCTGATTTGAACAGGAGCTGAAAAATCATCCCACTCTGCCCTTGGTCACAGCAACAGGACTTTAGTCCAAGGCAGGTTGTGCCCTGCAGCTGCTCCTGAAGGTCAGCAGAGAGAGGGCACAGCCACCACTCTGTGAGAGTGAAGGGTTTGCCACAGCCCCCGGCACTGCTGGGATGGCACAAGTGAGATGCCAGTAGATGCCTTAGCAGGGTGCTAAGCTCAGCCCCAGCTGTCAGGAATGCCTTCCAAACCCTTTGGTCAAACAACAGGGGGTCTTAGGAAGTGTTAAAAGTATTGGCCAGCCTTCTGGCCTAGGGTTGTGGAAAAGCATCTCAGAAGAAAATATTTCGGTCCTGGTTTTTGGACTCCAGGGAAAGTAAAACATGAAGCTGTGGCTCGAATTTAGTAGTTGGTTATGCTATTTGCACATGCAAAACTCCAGAGAAAAAACCACGAGCAAAATGAAAACAGAGAACTGTAAAGGCAAGACCTTTCCATTCAAATTATTCCTCCAGAATGCCAAACGAAGGTATAGCAACAACAATTACACAACGTGAATAATTTTTCTATCTTTAGTTCCTGTAAATTCAAGCTGACAGTCACACCTCACCTAAATTCTGATACATGTCTCCTCTTGATTTACATGTGCTAGGTTTTGCAAAACAAATTTAATTCCTGATTGCTGCTTGATGGTGCAATCTGTTGGTGTTTCTTCTCTTACTTTCTGATACCTGTTCATTTTTGTGTTGCTGCCCAGACTCCCCTTCTCCCATGTAACCAATCATTTCAATCCTTGTTTTAACACTGTCTAATTTATTATTTCTTTCACAGTGCTTTCTTTTCTTTCTTTTCTTTCTTTTTGTTTTGTTAGTGTACAATCTCCAAGGTATCTAGCAACTCTTGGGATAGATTAAATAGATAGAGTGTGGTGGACTGGATGTCTGAGAGTTAATATTCTTTGTAACTGCCAATAGTTTTGAGCATGTCAGTTTGTCATTCAATATTTTTATTTTTGCTCTCCTCATTTCTAATAATGCAGAGAGAGTGATCCCCCTTCAGAGCAAAATACCATGATGTTCACAAGAGCTATAGAGATAGAAAATGGTGCTGGTAGCAGCAAAAGAGGAAAGCTTTCATCATCAGAACGACATGGACCTAAAGGTGTTGTAAACTAAAGGCCAGTTATTCCCTAAGGTCCATGAGGGGAGCTACTTCCACTATAATCAGTCTTGTGAATGTGAAGGCAGAAGAGGACCTTGACTGTCTGTATCTGGACTTTGTCAGGCCATTTGTTTGTGACCAGAGTTGTGTCATTGCTGTGGTTTTCAATAAAGGGACGTTCACTGAGGCATCACGTTGATATTTTTGAAGTATGTTCCACATTTTCAAAGGAACAAATTTATCAGCATAGAATTGAAATGTCTAGCTGCTTCAGTATGCTATTGAGATTCCACATCACTGATGTGCAAGGGCATTCATTTTTCACCTACTGGATTTAAGGGGAATGGACCCCCAACCGGATTGCTGCATCCAGCCCTGGAGGGCCCAGCAGAGGAAGGACATGGACCTGTTGGACCAAGGCCACTAAGATGATCAGAGGGATGGAGCAGCTCTCCTATGAGGAACAGCTGAGAGATTTCAGATTCTTCAGCTTGGAAAAGAGAAGTCTTTGGGGTGACCTAATTGCAGCCTTCCCGTACCTGAAAGGGCCCACAAGAAAGACAGGAAGAGACAATTTACAAGGGCCTGAAGTGACAGGACAAGGGGGAATGGCTTCACATTGACAGAGAGTAGGTTTAGATCAGATATTAGGAGGGGTGATGAGGCCCCAGCACAGGTTTCCCAGAGAAGCTGTGGATGCCCCATCCCTGGAAGTGTTCAAGGCCAGGTTGGATGCGGCTGTGAGCAACCTGGTCTAGTGGAAGATGGCCCTGTCCCCAGCTGGGAGTTTGGAACTAGATGATCTTTGAGTCCCTTCCAACCCAAATCATTCTGTGATTCTATGATTTTCAACAAGTGAAGACATGTTAAAAAGGAGATGATTTGGCCAAACCTTGTTCTTTTTTTCAAAGAAATTTTGTGGAAAATCTTCTTAGGCTTTCATCTCTGAGTCCTGTACTAAGCCAACCCTTTGCGGGTGTTTTAAGTCTTCTGATGTTTCTGCAAAATATGGCCTTTAACAATGACCTTTGGACCTTCCATTGAGTATGTTCACAAAATCTGAAGAGGAATCCTGTTTTGGCTGACACATGTGACTCACGAGCCTGAGAGCTGAAGTGGTTCCTGCAGGGCCATGCAGCCAACCAAGATGATTCCTTGGGCACTGAATCTCTGGCATCACTTGCTAAATATGCTACAGAAAGCAACAGTTGAAGCTGTGTAGTTACTCTGCAACATCAATTCTTCTTCTAGGATCTATGGAAAATGGATGAGTGAGCCCAGTCTAGCTCTTTGCTGACAGGCCAATTGGAGTAATTGGTGTCTTTTTTTGCAGCATTTCTCAGCAAAAAAAAAAAGCAAGGCTGGGGCTGAAAGGAGGAAAAATCTCTTCATTGAGTGTTTTATGTCTAGAATCAAGACTTTTTGAAGGATTTAAGTCCCAAATAGAAATGAAATATCCAACCAGCTATTATAGCTATTGGGAGATGGAGGAACAAAAAGGAGAGAAGAGGGAAAGGGAAACACTTCCAGAGAAGGTGATGCTGTTTGGAAAAAATGTCTCTTACAGTTTGGCATCTAGCTGTTAACATGCTCTTGCCAACCTGTGAGTTCATTTGAGGTTTATAGCAAGTTACAGGAAGAATAAAAAGTTAATCATGTGCAGAGCCTTGGTGTTGTATTCTTGCCATCCGTTTCAATAGCAGTAATAACCTACAGACTACGAAGTGATTAAAGAATGGCACAAGCCTCTTTCTACTTGAGTTTGCAAATGTATCTCCATTAAAAGCTTAATTTGTGTGGTTTTCATCCAAATTTAAAAAGATAATGTGAGGTCTAAGAACACTATATATGGGTTGGATCTGGGGTCAGAGTCTTCTATCAGTTTTTACCTGGGATAGACATGGGGACTTTTCTCCCTCTATCTAAAAACAAACCAGTATTTTATTGAGGTTCAAACACACAAAAAGAAATAAAAGGAAAAGTGGGAGATCTCAGTTAGGAAGATGGTTGCTCAACAGAAAATTTAACTACATGTTGTATCCTGTATCTTTTTAACAAATCCCAAAAGTTCCTATTAAATATTTTGAGGATTTGAACCTGAGGAAACCTATTGAAATACTGTCTGGACCTGGATTAGCACTCCAGACTAAAGATTAATTTAATTTTCTTTTTAAGATTTGTAATTCTTTTTCTTTCTTTTAAATTTTTAACTATGGACTTTACTGTCATCAGCTGAGATAAAAGTTCTTAATGCATCTAAAATTATCATTGCTACTTACAATGAACAAATAAGCTTCTCAATAATAAAACATGGACTAGGAAGACTTTTTAGTGGATTAAACATTTTCTTTTCTGTTTCTGAAATACTTTTGAGTGGTAATCACTTCCCTGAAAATCTGCACCTTTTTTGTTGTATATGGCTGCAAACTGGACAGAGGCTTTTTTGTTCTTTGCTCTCACACTACACAAATGGAGTGGCAAATTTTACCCATGGCATATACGTGCCTTTAACTACATTAACATCTTTATTAGCATATTAGCATGCATCTGAGTGATCCTGGTACATTATAAACACACTGGAACTGAGGTATATAGCAACATATAAAGATTTATTATTTTATTTAAAGGACTTAAAATTCAGCAAGAACATGCTGCAGGTGAGTGACCCTACTTATTAGGGATGACTTTTAACAACTTCAGTCCACAAATTTCTACTGTCATTTGGGGAAAACAAAGAAATTGATTTTAGAAAAAATGTCTTTTCATTCTTTTATTTCTTGTCATTTTTTCTTTGTTTCATATATCAGTTTCTTGTACAATGCTTTCTCTCCTTGTTTATCAAAGTTATTAATTTATGGTCTATTGATGCAGAACAGTCGTTTAAGCTGAGACTTAGTATTTGGCTGTCAGTAAGAAAGATGAGAAGCAAAAGTGTGAAGGATTTTCCCAGGGTAGAGCAAGAGTTACAGCCATGTCTCTAAGTGGAAAACTTAGGCAGGTGTAAAAAGTTGGATTGCAGAAAAGTAGGACAAGGCTGTCATTTTTTCTTGGGAGATAGTGTAGTTAGATTTATGTGTTTAAAATAGTTATTAAGAATAGTTTATATTCAACTGCTTTGAATTTTCCAACACTTTCACTACATATAATAGTGAGACTCTGCAATTTATTTGGGTTTTGTCTTGCCAACTGGCCTGCCTCCTTCCCTTCCCTCTTTCTCCTCTTGCCTCTTTTGCAGTGTTATGTTAGATATGGGAGTGAACGTTTTGCACTTATCCTGATTAGAAGAGTTTTCTCTAAATGCTAGTTCTTTGTCTTTTAACCTTGAATTATTTGCTCAGTAATGGTTGAATTGCTTTTTTTTTTCTTGAAAGAGAGCATAAGATTTGTGCAATGGTGCTAATGTCTGGTCTAACCTAAGTTTACCAAGATTTCTGGGCACAATCTAATATTATTTGTGTGTATGTACCCTTCTTATCCGCATGAAGATTAAACTGGCCTTGCCACAGTACTGATTTCACTAGAAATATGTTGACTGTAAGTACCAGTATGCTCAGGTTCTAAAAAGAGTTGGTTAATAATTTGAATTTCTATGTGAAAGACAAGGGAGGGAGAACATTAAAACTTTGTGGAATAACTTCTTTTCTTCAGTGTTGTAACTTAAAAAATTAAAACTTGAATATTGATGCTCCTTTCCACTCCCCCAAGAAAATTTTATACTTCAGAAAGGGCCTGAAGGCTCAGTGGGAGTTTAGTAAGAATGCAGGAAGGTCACCATCTTTCTTGATGAAGGTTTATCTCATAAAGTTCTGCCTTGTTCTTTAAAATGAGGAGGAAGTTTGTCTCTCTAGGTCTGTGATTTACACGTGCATTGATTTTACATTCATCTAAACTACAATGCTATGCCTGTCAGTTGGTTCCTTGATGCCAGTGTGGTTATACTGCTGTCCTGAAGGGAAGGCATGTGGATTCCTTGTAGCTCCAGCACTGCAGGTAGGAATATCAAGCGTATGATTTCTCTTATTTGGAGTTACCAAAATGCTGGAAGAAGAGGTCAATGCCAAATAGATAGGCTGATTAATTATGTTTAATTTCTCCCTAGAAGATTGGTTATATCAACAAGAAATGCTGAAAACCTGTCTTTAAAAGGAGCAATATTTATGGAGCCAGACAAATGTAAAGTACAGATTGTCTGGTTCTCTGACATCTAGACTGAGAGATAAATATGAGGTGAGCTGCTGTGACTGTGGTGAGACAGCTGAGTTTCAGAAGTAAAACACACTAGACTATTGTTTCAGTGCTAGAGGAATGTGTACATTTTTCTCATAAATTTCTAGGGGGTAAAAAAGCATCTTGTGCATGCTGTCCTCAGTTTGAAATTATATAACTAAATTTGTAAAATTAAATAAATTTTAAAAGAGTATTTCTATGCTAGGATGTTGCCATGACAGTATTGTTCCTGATATATACTTGAATATTATCATCATAATACTGTTCAGTGCTGTATATTTATGTATTTATTATACATATTCATTATTTTTACATTGACTATGTGGAATAATTCAGCTTTTGTAATTTATTTTGCTAAAAAATAAACTTGTTTTATAACTATTAATGGATGTACATACAATTTATAAATTTAAAACTCTAAAATAATTTATTTCTGATTTTTAACTTCTGCTGAAACCATAGTGTAATGATGGTATATACAGAGTAATATCCTTGCACTTCCTGAGGCCTTAGCTGGCAGAGTTGTCAAATTAAACTGGAACATTTTGTAAGTGTATCTTTAATAAATACATATGTCCGTCATGCTTCCCTACTCAGTCTTATAAATCAGATTGTATCTAGCTGTCAGATACTCTCAACCCGGTTGTCCTAATCTGTCAAGTAAAAATTATAGCATGTAGGCTCCCATCCTTCTCTGAAAATATTTATTTATACCAGTGACATGTCAAGGACACACCATTTTATGAATTTATTTTTTTCCCCAGCAACAAAACCATTAACAGCTGGTTCAAGTCCCTGCCAGGAAGGCAGTGGTTAATACATGAAGGGAACTTATAATGTAGGAACACCCCAGCCAAGCAAAATAAATGCTGCACAGCATTTTAAAAAATTTTGCTACATGCCAGATATGGAGCATTCAGCCTTGTTTTACTTGGAGTCCAGTAGTAATTTTATGCCATTTATCATCCTCACCCCCATTCATCTACAGATGAGCCTCCACTCCTCTGTTGCAAAGAGGCTGTCTCCAGGTTCAGTGTCTCTGCAGTGTCTGGTGATTAACCATTACAGTTCTAATGACATGTCAGACACATCATAAACTATTACTATAGCTTGAGAAAAGGATTTAAACAAGCCACAGAGAGTAACAAAGCTATTGATTGTTCTGGTTCCATCAGCTCTCCCTGAACAGAGAGTAAAACATCAGAAGTTGAGAGCTGGGGGAGATGGAGGTGTGGGAAAAGGATGAAGGAATCCTTGGTATTTTTAAAAGAATAAGTCTTTTTATTCCATATGCATGAACAGATGTTGGAGAACATTGCTTTTCACTTGTCTTTTTTAAACTGCATTCCACTTAAAATAACTGTTGAACCTCACCTGCCTTCAGTCTGACAGGAAGAAAATGAGCCTTAACTCTTTGAAATCTTTACCCAAATAATTAAAGAATAAAAATCCCAGTTTATTTACTTGTGACTCATTCTAGTAATCCTAAAATGATTTTTCATTTTTCTTTTAATTATCTCTGAGTAAATTCTAAATAATTTTTTTTTGAAATGTGATTGGTTCACCCTTATTTTGAGCCTATGTATTCATGTTATCTAGTTTCTGTGGTAGTCTGAATTGTTTTGACTAAAGGATTGCAATGTCCCACAAAATAAGAAAATGTAATTTCCTCCCTTTTTGCTATACTAAAATAGACGCTTGCCAATTGCCCAAAATAAAGTTATAAAAATCTATAGATAAAAAAGTTGGATTCCAGTTTGATATAGTATGTGAAGCTACTGAAGTTTCAGATTTCTTATTCTGGATATGCTGTAGGAAGAATTGACAAGAGAGAAGAAGGCCTTCTCCAGAAATCAGAAGGTGTCTCATGAGCCAAGGATCAGCCGGACAGGACACGATGTGAGGGACATGAGGGAGGGACATGAGTATCAGGACATTCTCTAGAAATCTGCCACAGCTTGTCTTGATCCCTGTGTAAACACGGCCACAAGTCTGCTTTCTACAGGACTAATTGGTGAAGGAATTGCTTTCAGAAGAGTGATACTTTCTCAATAATAATGACTGTTGCCTCAGTGCCAGAAGTGAGTGGAACTTGAGTCAATGTGCTGCACATGGGAAAACAGTGGGGATAGCCTGGGGGGGCAGCACATTGCCTTGCAATCATGAAAAAGAGTTAATCACTTTGGAATTCCCCCAGGTGTATGACAGGGAATTGTACTTATCACAAATGAAATCTTTCATCAGTGGCATTTAAGTAGTTATCTCCTTCTCTGACAGGCTGTCTTGTTTAACAGAAAATGGAGTCCCTTTTTAAACTCCTTTACAGTTGTTTTAATAATATTATTTATAATGAGCTTTTGGAGAATTGAAATATGATAGATGAAGTGAAAAAAAATTCTGAAAGTAAAATGTTTTTAAAAACCACAGGCCAGAAACTGTATAATGAATGTTGGTTTGGCTTCCCTAGTGTGGGTAACCTTTAAACTGATATAGCTGTTTGTTTGCTTTTCCTAAAAGCCCCAGGCTAGTTCAAGAATAACCATTCAATTTAAGCAGAGTCTGATGAAGAGCAGTCCCATGGACTGTGCTAGACTGTGATGGATGTTCACTGTGATCCTTTCTGCCCTTGAGATCTGTATGTATCTGAACGAGCCACAGACAGTCCATGAGAGTTTTGAAACCAGATAATTAAATGACTGCAGTGCTGGTAGGTAACAAGTAGCAAAAATGTGGATGCAAAGCTAGGGGATGTGGGTGAAAAACATCTTCAATCTCTCAAGCCAAAAGTTTGAGAAATTTAAATAAAAATTACGAGAGACTGATAAGGGAAAGAAACCTTGGATTTCAGTCTGATGAAATCAGTATGAAAAACAACAGCAACAGCAATGAAGTTTGGATGACTTTTATGTTCAGAAAATGAGAGATAAGATAAAAGCCACTTTCCTTCTTGATATCTGGATAGTAGTAAAGCATTAAAGTACTTTAACTTAAAAAGGTATAGGTCAAATGTTACTTGATTTGTCCCCGCGTGTGAACTTTCCTTACAATTTTACAAGGAAACACATCAAAAGTGGGCTGAAGAAAGGCTTATTGTAGATCCAGACATATAAGCAAGCAAGAAGAGAATGATCAACTTGGGGAACTCTACTGCTTTTCTTGGGGTAACAGCATTTCTCCTCTGGTTTTAAGAAATCTAATTCCTTTTTGTTATACTCTCATAAATGTGTGGTAATAGTAACTTTAAAGGGCACTATATGGATTTACACTCTTGAACCTTTTTTATAATGTTTCATACAAGTATTTTTGCTAAAAAAAACCATTAATGGTCTTACATAGAATTTACTTGGTGATTAAATTGAAGGTATTAGTTGCAGCAAATTCACCATTAACCTTCTCTAGAGAAGGGTGCAGTACTTAAATGCACATAGTGAATTAATCATGAGCTTGTTTCTCTGAACAAAAGCAGTATTTAAAAGAATTTATTGTGAAAGAAGTTTTATCATCCATAATGAAGTGTTATAAAAGTCCTGAATGATTTCAAGTGACTAACCCCACATTAGGCTCTGGGAAATGTGTGCTTGGAACAGCTAGAAGTACAGAGGGCCTGATATAAAGCATGTTGAAGTCGACGACTATTTTCCATTGTCTGCAGTGGACATAAGGTTGTTCAATTTCATGGGACGGAAAAAATTTATTTTATGGAACACACATGCACAAAGAAACAGAACTCGTTCCCTAAATACATGTGCTTGCTTCCTGATGGTTTTTAATGGGAAACACGTGTGCAGTGTGAGGTGAGCACATTGAATTACCCAGCTTTTTGTAGGGAATTACTCTCTTTTGCAGGGGAATCGATATCCAATAACAGGAGCTGATCAACAGTGTTTCAATTCAGTTGAACATGCCAAAAAGGTGCTGTGAGATATGAGCTTTCATTGGTTTTCTGACTTTAAAAACTAGGGGCTGGGGGAGTTAGACTGTCTAAGAATCAAGCATTAAATTTATGTTTTATTTTTCTAAATTGGGAAATGGGACAGTGAAAAGCATTTCTGTATAGTGAGTGTATACTCCTTCAGCTGCTGATGTAGGAGAAAAAAAATTAAAATATGGTTGCAACCTGCATAAGGCTTAAGCAATGAGAAAGATCTCTAGCAAACTGATGATTGTATACAATAAAATATTAAAATTCACTAATTTTTGTGTCCTGAGGAACTGTTTATTCCTCCAGACTATAAATCCCGTCATGGAGATCAATTGCAGTAAGAGCAATAACTGTCATTCGATATAAAGAAAGAATTTCAATATTTAATATTCACTCCTTAGGCATAATGATTGTTTTAAGCATTTTCTTTATGATGGACAGAGCCCATGCCTTACCATAGTGTGTTATACACAAAGGGAGCATCTTTAACAACTAGCTAACCCTCCAGCTCTCTTTAGTGAATTATTGAAAAACTGCTGTTGCAATTGTCCTCTTGCACAGATTGCAGCTGTCCAAAGGGTTTTTTTTAATGTATATCTAGAACCACAACTGCTAAATATAAATATATCTGTGTTAATAATAAGCTTGTATATATTTCTAGCTAGTGAAAAATGTTATTCAAAACAGAGACATCTCTGTTCATACAATTAGTGTCCACACATGTTGGGGTTTTTTACATGAGTCTTTGATGTCCACACTGGATTCTCCCATTTGTAGTGTCTTTGCAATTATGTTAACAGGTTTTGGAGTCACTTCGACTGGAGTACTGATTTTGGCTGGCCTAGAGTTAATTTTCTTCATAGTAGCTATGTTTGGTATTTGTGCTGAAAGCAGTGTTGATAACACAGGGATGTTCAAGCTGTTTCTGAGCAGTGTTTGGACAGAGACAAAGCCTTTTCTGCTTCTCACTGAGGAGGCTGGGGGTGTGCAAGGAGCTGGATGGGGACGTGGGGCAAAGGGATATGTCATACCCCTTTGTTGTAGTGCTCAGCAACAAAAGTTGGAAGAAAGGAATGGGGGATGTTTGGAGATTGGGATTTATCTTTTTGGATGTTGGGATTTATCTTTCCAAGTCATAATTATATGTTAAGAAGCCCTGCTTTCCTGGAAATGGCTGAACACCTGCCCATGGGAAGTGGGGACTTACTTCCTTGTTTTGCTCTGCTTATACATGTGGCTTCTGCTTTACCTTCTAAACTCCCTTCAACTCAACCTCAAACCACGACACCTGGCCACAGTACAGCCCTCGAGGATCTCTGATATAGATGTCTTCTCACATCATCAGCACGACAAGCTGACTTTGGGTTGTGACACACAGTTTTAACACTATCACCTCAGGGGAAGAAAGAAACAAACTCCGGTAAGTTTTGCAGAGAACTAAGCAGCCAAGGGGTACAACATATTTTCTCTTAATGTAAAATTATTTTTAAATGAACAGTGTAACTAATAATCAGCTGCTATTTCAGGCTATTTAATATTATTACAAAGCAAAATGAGTAAGCTAAAATCAAGGACTAGAGTACAAGTGGAACAAGCAAGAAAAAACAAGAGAAAGCAAAAGGCAACACTGAATTTGAAATAGAGTGAAGAAAAAATCATAAACATTCTTTTCTCTCTTGTATTCTTTCTCTCTTACAGCATTTAAAAAGTCCTGTAAGGTAGCCTTCTTTTACAATGAATCTTACAAATTGAGAGGATTTGCTTTTAATTCTTCTAGATGGTGTGGGAGAAGAGCAGCAACTTTAGTGCTTCATTTCCTGACCCTATAAACACTTAAGGATTTTGCTTGCTTTCAAGTGCAAAGGCCCACTGACACGCAGAGGGACTACTCAGAGGCTTAAACTTAAGCAGGTATGTAAGTGCTTGTGGAACTAGGGCTTTTTTATATTTATTGACTGACAGGTTCATTGCCCTACAGGGAGTACTTCACCAGAGTACTTGCAGTGACTTTTTTTCTTTTGGAAAGCACACTTTTGGTCTCGCCCTAGTTACAGCTCCACAGATTTATGCTGTGGGAAGACCTGGAGCAGTACCACCAAAGGTAGGCTTTGCACAAGGCTGTTGGATCAGCTGTGGCCTCATTGAGGGCTGCAGGGAGGGATTCCTTGTGCTGTCAAAATGTGTGTTGCAGGTATTTCATGGCATCTGCAGCCCACCCTGAGAAATACGCTCCTGTCTGTGTTAGGAGAGGAGCTTCTGGGACAGCTTTGAAGACACCAGATAAAAGAGAAGTCTGAGAATGGGTTAGGGCAGAGGATGCTGATAATGACATTGTTTATAGTTCTTTGGGCAGAGAACTTTAGGGCTGCAAGAGGTGCCCCAGATTTTGCTTTGGAGAAAAGCTGACCTGCATTTTGGGTCCAGGGGGACCTTCAACGCTGCAACCCCTTCTACAGAACTACATTTTCTGGCTTTAGGCTGATACATGTGAGGGGGGAAACACATCCTGGTTTTTACACAGGCTTTGCTTGTGTGATCTGTAGAAAAATCCCAGATTTCTTAGGATTACCTTTATCTTTTGAGGGGATTTTCCCTCTCTTTTGTGAAATCAGAATTTGTGCTCTTTTTAATAGCTCCTAGAAGGCCATCTTCATACTGTGCTCTGAGTGACATGCATTAAAAGATCCTGTAGTTTATAGAATTTGCATGTGCACTTCCTCTTACTAATATTATGCCCTTAGTCCACTCACTACCATTGATGGAATTTATTAATCCATTGAATTCTGTTCCTAAACTTCTTTGGAGTTAAAATGACTCTATGCAAAACATCAGCTATTAAAATTAATGAAGACTTAAACAAGTCTGATTTATGGAAGAAGGTGTTGTATTTCTCTTTGGTGAAAATCTAAAATCAGATGTCTATGAGAAATTGTATGCTAAATAGACTGCTCTTATGATCTACTGTTTGATCTTTTGGCATGAATATTTCTCTCAAATTGTACATTCACCTTGTTAGGTTCATTCTTTCCTAACTACCTTAGAGTGTTATTAGAAGTGCTCCTGTTAAAATACACCTTTTTATTATAGAATGGTCTGCTAATATAGCTACAGCAAAAAATCATCACCCTTTCCATTATAAATATAAATCTCTATTTTCAGGGACTTTAAGCTCTGCTATAAATACTCATTCCAGGATAACATTTGGCATGTAAAGCTAGGTGCCTGTAGGAACAACAAAGCTAGTTATTATTAAATTACTTTAGCCATTTGAATACATCTTAAAGCAGACAAAGTAGAAATAGTTGCAAGAGGGGGTTTTGTTGCTCTTTTTTTTTCCTCTGATATATTTCTAGAGTATGAGAAGCTGGAAAGGGAGGAAGGTGCTGGGGAAGGAGGGCTGGGTAGTGTTTCCTGCTGGTGCCAAGTCACTTCCCTTCACTGTCTGGTTCTGCCCAGGCCAGGCTGAATTCAAGGGGCATTTCATCTTTGGTTTTTTGGGGGTATGGGAGCCTTTTCAACTACTGGATTTCTGCTATAGTCTTCCCAAGGCACATTAATGTCTTACTTGAAAAATTACTTCTGACACCCTGTCAAATTTTTCATATGAAAAGCAAATGTTTTTATGTTACTTCTGCTCCCATGAGCTCCTCAAAGATCTGAACTCTGGAACCAAGTGTATGTGAGGACCTAGTGTGTGTGAGGTAAAGTTTGAGATGGGCTTATCTTCACATCAGACGAGTAAAACTGCCCAAGCTCGCCAAGTCCTTTGGCTATACCCAGTGCTGAAATTTACCATCTTTCTGAACATTAGTACAGTTCTCACTATTACTGAAAAAACAACAACAAAAAAGTGGTTTCAGACATATTTGACATATTTCAGGTTGTTGTTGTGTTTCATGATCATTTTAGACTGCCCTGGGTAGCAGCTCTTGCTGAAAGCAGTTAGTTGTGGCACTTGTCCTTCCTGTCCTGGGAGCTTCTGCAGTTCCTGTGTTTGCATGGTCAGTCAAGCAGACCCAGAAAAAAACATGGGTGTGAGTTGGATTTGGGACAGACAAACTCCCTGTCCACCACATCAGGTGACCCACAGGGACGATGCTCATGCTCAGCAGGGCACTGGGAAATCAGACTGTCCCCCTCTCACCTGTCCTGCTTTGTTTCACATGAAACAGTGAAACTGCAGCAGATGATGCTTAAATGACTCATTGAAAATCTTCCAGAGAGCGATTCCTTGCAGTAGGAAGGGATGCTTAAAAGGATTTTCTGAAGTTTTTGTTTCCTTGGAATGTCCACAGGAATAAAATGCCTTGAGGTCCAGGTGCCTGTAGGAAACAAAAAGCCCCATCACCAGGACAACATTGAGCAAATTGCAAATATTTAGTCTAGGAGCAACAAAGGCTTGATAGCAACAGCCTGCCTGTGTTTGACAGCACTGCAGACAGCCTTGGTCAGATGAAAGCCTGTGCAAGAGGATCTGGAGGAGAGGGAATGAGCAGGTATTCCTGATCACTCATAGCCTGGAAATGCACGAGCTGAGAGGAGACCTAGAGAAGACAAACCCTTCAGACTGCAAACCAAGTCACAAGTGGATGGGCTCATAGGATTTTTTGCTTTTTAATGACAATTTGCTGGGCCCAGCAGTGGCAAACAGTTTGCGCAAGTAGTTGGTAGCGTCAGAAAAGAGCATGTGTGGGATATCTGTGGTTGCTAAAAGCAACCTGCTTTAGCAGGAAATATTTTATTATGCTCAAAGCTTTATTCTGAAAGCCCCAGGGTTTATTAATTGAAAAGCAAAACAATACCAGAAAAGCCCCTGTGCCCTCTCACAATTAGCTGTGAAATTTCTGAGGCCTTGCTTTCACCTGTGCCTGCCGAGGTGGTCTCACTGGGCCTTGGCATCACCTCAAGGTCTGACCGTGCCTCAGTTCTGCCAGCCCACTTCTCACATCCAGGAGAATGAAGGCAGCACTGATATTAGAGGGAAACTCTTTCTGACTGGCATTAGCCCTTACACCCTCTTAATTGTAATACATTTTTCTCTTCAGCTTCTTCTTGATATTCCAATACTTCTTTTTCTCCCTGAAAGCTGTGTGTGTTCTTGCTCCTATGTCTCTTCCCCACTCACTCCCTGTGTCCATGTGCCTCTACTGTTGGGTTCTCCTAACTCTTTTATCTGGTTTCCAACTTTACCAGGACTTCTTCAGTGGAAACTGCAGACTCCTTCCTGAATGCTGAGAAGGGGGAAAAGAAAAGGTGATGTGGTTAATTCAGAAATGAGTGATATAAAGGTTGCAGGGCCTTGAATATGTGAGTGTGGTGACAGTGGAGAAGTAAAGGTTATGTTAAATAAATCTGAGACATTTAAAAGATTTGAGGGTTGGTTTTTTCTTACTCTTCTTTTTTTTCTTATCAGTTATTGATAAAAGCTGGATAAGGAAACATAGGACAGCTAAATAAGATTTGCTTTATCTTGAAAAAAAGCAACTATAAAGCAATTGTTAACAAAAAACCCTTTTTGTACCACCATTGATATTTTGTTCAAAATTATGTTCTGTTTGACACTTCAAAAAAAGAGAAAGTGAAAATACATCCATGAAGGGTAAGCATTCTGCATTTCAGACTTGGTCTATGCACCTTTTTGATCAGTCCAGCTCACATGGACTCATGCTTCATATGGGTAAGACTTATTATGTTATTATTTGAGTTTATCATCAAGTAAGTGAGACAGGGAGTTATTCATGGGACCACCCTGTTTAAGCCATTTCTTGTCTTAAGGAAACCAAGCCAGTATATTCCCACAAGTATTGAATGTGCTGCTGCTTTGACTGCAGTAAAAGACCACCTCTGTTAAGCAGTGATTTATTTTTTCTGTCAGTCTCTTGGGTGACCACTGATGGCAGATTTTCCTGTGTTTCCTATGGTAGAAGCAATATGTTCTGAAATATTTTGATTGTGTTTAAAGTATATGTATGAAAATGTGATATATGGTAAAGTAATGTGTGGCAAAAAATAATATTGATATGCATATTGGATACATCAAGAGGAAATGTGGAAGATATTTTCATAAGCATATGTTCTACTTTATTTGAGAGAGGAATATTGGAAGGCATGGGAATACTTATGAAAATGTATAGAGGCCTTTTATAGAGTTTTGAAGCAATTTTTCTGATAAATGTTTGGAAAATATCCAAAGGTGTTATGGTACATAAAGAAAGCAATATGTAACTTTTAAAAAATTATTCTTAATATGGTTAATTTATGTTCATTTACTTTAGAATATATTGGAACCATATTTCATAAATATTAAACTTATTTTGTGCTGCCTATGCACAGTATTGAAATTCACTTGATCTTCATGAAACACAGAAATGTATTTCTCCCGATTTATAAATATCTGTGAAATATGCAGTACATATATTTGGAGAGAAAAGGACACATTTATACAGATTTTTACTAGTCTATCTTGTGCTCAGGACAACACTCACAGAGTAAATAGTGCTTTAATATGCCCAAGGAATCTTTACAGGTTTATGCATATACTTACATTCCTCTATACAGGCCATAGTTGTAAGCAGTATTTTCACAAGTTATATCTATCCTTTTTTGGCTTTGTAAGAGTCTTGGAGAAAATTTGCTGAAGAGAGAAATTTCTTCCTACTAAACAAGGACACACCAAAATAAAAGTTGGTGTCTCTTCAAAACCGTTACTTAAAATTTCTCTTTCATTTTTACAAGTACCTCAAAAGTAGACCTTCTCTGTTGACAGATCAATGCCAAATTTCATCTGTGGAACTAAGGGCAGAGACCTCTTCTGATGATGACTTTTTGACACGTCTCCCATTCAAAGAGTGTACTGATGGCAGTAGATTAGGACTTGTTTTGCTTCCTTACATTTCTAGAAACCTTTTCTATGCTGCTATTTTGCTTTGCACTGCTTTATGAAATTATATGTTAAACTTACATGTGGTTTCCCTCTGTTAAGCTCGAGAATTGCTTTGGTTTGTTTCTATAAGAGACACTGTTCTAGGATGAATAGAAAATTGCAGTGGCAACTTTCCAGAGCCTGAGGAAGACATCTCAATTGATACTCATTTGCACGATGTATTCATGCCTTTCCATTAGAGTCCCTTAGACTAGGACATTTAAAAGACTAAAATACACTAAGAAATGAAAGAATTACATTTAGATCTACTTTCTTCTCCTTTTTTCTCATTTTTTCTGTCCAGCCACCTCTTTTTTTTCTCTTTCTATCTCTCATATTTCCACTTTCAAACTATGGCACCCTTTCATCCTTTTCAAGTCCAGAAAGAGCAACTTGAAAGAAGTGTTAACAGGAAAGAAACTCACAAGGAATTTAGGGGTTGGCCTTTGCATAATAATCTGCTATTAGCATATGAACTCACTATTTGGGATACTTTAAATTAATAAGGAAAGGGAAAGGAAAGGCCTTACTTTTGATTTCAGTACTTCAGAAAGATACGTTTTATAGTTTCCCAGGAGTTACAAAAACAGCACCTTTAGAAACCTTGATTTCCTAACCCTATGGAAGTTCTTTTTGAAATTTGTTTCATTCTAGAAATGTCAAACTTTCTTGACACTTGAGAGTGCTTCTGGGAACAGAGAAGTTGCTCAGGAGGGGTATTCTCAAAGCCCAGCTTCTGCCTAGAAAGGCCAATCATCTCCCTTACCCTCTACTGCCAATGGAGTGACCAAGAGTCTCCTCCAGGGATGATGCAGAGATCCTAGAACTGGTATTCTCACTTAGCCCTCGGAGGACACTCATGTCTGTAGAGACTACAGGAGGAAGCTTGGCACACTAGCACCTCCCAAGCCTTTATGATTCCCATTTTGGCATACATGGAGACAAGGACTTCAAAGGGTCTGAAAAACAGGTTAAAAAAGAGATAATTTTCCAGTGTTAAGTGTTTTATTTAACTAGTCTTGGGGGATTTTTCTTCCTTCATTTCTCAACTGAAGCATAATTGCTGGCATCAGGAAGGGTTGGGTTTTTTCCTGTTCCACCAAATATTATTGCAAATTATATTTCAGGTTAGTGTTTGAACCTAAAAAATAGCTGAAGACAATTTAATCATGATGAGTCTTATCCAAATTTAAAAAGAGAGGTTTTCTCTAAATTAGCAAGGTAAACATCAATATTCTTGAGAGCAGGCCTATCAAAGGACAATGTTTCTAAAAAGGTGTGCTTTGACTATTATCATAATCAAATTCCCTCAATTGTAGCAGGTACCCAGTGTCGTTGAAAATCTGGATGGATTTGAATATATATTTCTTTTAAATTTTATTTGAAGATATTTTCCAGACTTTTTACCAGAGAAGGACAAAGGAATTGGGGAAGGGTCTGGAGAACAGCTCTGATGAGGAGGAGCAGAGGCAGCTGAGGAAGCTCAGTCAGGAGAAAGGGAGGCTCATGGGGGACCTTCTCACTCTCTACAATTCCCTGAAAGGAAGGTGGAGCCAGGTGGAAGTTGGTCCCTTCTCCCAGGTAACAAGTGACAGGACAAGAGGAAAAGTCATCAAATTGCAGCAAGGGAGGTTTAGATTGTATAGTAAAAATTTCTTCCCAGAAAGATGTGTCAAGCACTGGAACAGGCTGCCCAGGGAAGTGGTTGAGTCACCATCCCAAGAGGGATTTAAAAGATGTGTAGATGAGGCACTGAGGGACACGGTTTGGTGGTGAGCACAGTGGTGGTGGTGGGCTGATGGTTGGACTTGGTGATCTTAGAGGTCTTTGCCAACCCTAACAATTCTATGATTCCACTGATTTTTCTTTTATAGCTATGGTTTTTATATGAAAAAATTATTAAGTTCTCAATTTAACCACTACCTGGGGCTGTAGCAACACAAATAAAAATGTTGCAGCCTTTTTATCTGGCTCACAAGGAAGTATAGCCTTGAACCTTATTTCAAATGTGCTGGTAAAAGAGAGGGTTAAATGTCCAGAGCTAAATCATTGAGCCACTTCTTTTCCTGGGAACTGTAAGAATGGGCTTGCCAGACATTTTGTCGCCACTTTTTCCTAAAAAGATGAAGATGCTCTTCAACTACAAAGGTCACTGCAATTTCTTGTTGCACCATAAACTCATCCTGGTACAAGCCTCTGACCTGCTGTATTTGTTAAAAATGGCACGTCTCACTGTGAGAGGGTCATCCAAGGTCTCAGGCCACAAAAGTAACTTCTAAGTCTTCCTTCAGCATGGAGGAACTGCAGTCCTCAGCATCCTAGGAATTCCTCTGCTCTTCAGCTTCAATAACACACATCTATATTTTCATATGCTCCCCCAGACTATGAATTACGCTGACCTTTGCCATAAGCCTGAGGCATTGACTGGCCTTGCATTCTGGCTTTTCTATAGCACCTGAGGCTTTATGAGGCTTTATAAAAATCTTGATAACTAATTTTTTTTTTTTCCAGAAGAGAATTCATATATATTTTATTTGAATTATAATTCCCTTATGGAGAAATGAACCCAGAGGCAGACAGCTAGGAGAGACAGAGGAAAAAATCTACAGGTAAGAGGAGAAGAGAGAAAAGGGGTTGTCATACAGCTGGATGAAGAAGTGACAGACAAGGTGCTCTTGGCACATTACATTTCCTATGAATAAAAATATTGCCCTTTAGAAACTTTTAAATGTGTTTTTGAACATTTGTAACCCTACAGAACAGTGACACTATCAGAAATGTTGTACACCAGCTTCTCAAGCAATCCATTATTATAGTGGCATTACTTGGCAGGCAAATGCTGACTGATCTACTTTGTAGTGGATCAGTGAGCAAACCCCTCTTTTTAAGCTGCCTTACACATGTTCAATATGTTGATCCTTTGTGTTCTTATTAAAAATAATTCTATAAACTCAATATTTTATATTAAAAAATGGAAAAATAATATTGAATTTTTAGTCTCTTGATGAATTCATATGTTTTACTAAGCCTTTTGGCACTTACAGCCCTGGAAACCTATGGACAGGAATCAATTATGCTTTTGAAAAGCCAAATTGAAAGTTGTATTTGTTTTTATAAAAGGAAAAAGGTCACTTAAACTGTGGATGTTGGAACAAAGTGTTCAAAAGGTTTTGCTTTGTAGGACGGTCGGCACTTTCTAATGAATTTATAAAAGCAGTTGACTTGTATTTGTGTACTGGTTTTTAATATTTTTAATTACAGATTAGCAGTATTCTAGCATTAGTCTTACACAAAATTAGTGAAGACAGGCTACGTTTCTTTAAGATATTTCCATCACATTAGTAGAGTCATGCTTTGTTACACCATAAAATAAAAGTGATATAAATGTAATGTTGATTTGTAGAGTGAGGTGCACAAAGTATGACATGAAACACAGTGAAAGTGGTTGGTAAGTGTTTATGTGAAGGTTCAGCAACAGCTCAGCAACAAAAAGGCAGGACTAAAAGTTCATTGAGAGGAGTTGTTTTTCTGACACAGGTATATTCTTTTTTTTCAAACCACATTTTTTCAAAATGCAGCAAATTACTAGACTGCTTGTTAGAATGCTTGTGTTAGCAATAGAGGATTGACCTTATATTTTCTTGCTTTTTTCACACAATCAGGCAATATTTCCCATAACAAAGTAAGCAGGGTTCATGTGAAAATTTTAAAGAGCATACCAAGTTAAAAAAACTATATTTAATTTGGATTTTTTGTTGCTCTTCCTCTCTAATTAGAACCAGAGAATAAATGAAAATTACAACTACTTGAGTCAAAAAAGATTGTGAAACACTTGTTTTGAGTGACACGAAGGCTCACTTTCGTTCCTGTTAAGTTTTTAATCCTCAGCAGTGAAAAGGAGTTAATCACAAGTGTGACAGCATGATTCACCATATGAATGACTGGAACTAGCTCTAGTTTTATTCCTGCTGTAGGATATACTAACTTCTACTGCCTGCCTTTGCAAATTCCCACCTAATTAAAATCGTCAGCCATGTCCTTCATGGTGTATTGAATTTGTAACCTCATCAGATGTGATTGTGCCAGGGTGAGTATTGCACTTACTTTGGAGGAGTGTGAGCTGAGACCAGTGGTACATGTAGTATTTGTTTATGGGGATGGGATGGAGTATGTTGGAGACAGACCTTCAGAAACCTGTTTTAAAAGCATTGGGTGTAGACCAACCCAGCAGTTTTGCAGAATGCTTCTTCAGTCTGAGGAGCAATGAGAGAGAGAAGAAGAGTTAAGAAATGGAAAATTGACTTGCTTGAAGGTTTAATTTAGATGATCTCTAAAGTGATTGAAAGAAGATGAACAAAGAGAGGAAATAGCCAGCTGTCACCTGTAATCTATGAGGTTCCTTCTCTGACTCTATTCCTTGGCTGGTACAAATCAGAGTCGCTCATTTACAGCTGTTAAAATTACAGCAATGGGATTTGGTTCTGGACCTTTTTTCAAAAAGTGTTTGATGGGTTTCATTCATCAGGAAACTTTTCAAGTTCATAGTCAAGAAGTGGCATCTACAGTAGAAAGTCTGACTGATCAAACCACCCCTGGAAGAGGTCACAGATCCACTCAAAGCCCTGCTCTGTGTTATCCATATGAAGAAGCTTTCCAGCCTCAGGTGAGAGGCCTGGTCAGCCATGCAGCTGAATTATTTCTGTGTTTTGGGGCATTCTTTCCATGAAATGGATCTAATTTTATTTCAAAGTGTAGTATGAAAAAGATAATATTTTGAAATGTTTCATAAAACACAGAAACCTTCAGACCAGCATTAGTATCAATACAACTGCTTCCTCTTGTTTTCTTACTCTCTGATGTATCTTTGTCATCTTCTATGTTTCTTTTCACTTAGTACCTCATATTTGATTGTCCTGGCAATGTTTTTCACTCTTTTTCTGTAACTCCTCATGTGTTTTTAGTAAGAGAATGTAAGAACAGATTGATTTGCCACAATCCTCTTTGGCATTGCACTGTATTAGTTTTTTCAAGTCTGTAAAAAGGACCAGGGAACTCCTTTGTGCCTAAATTATTTATATGAAACCAAATAGGATACAGTGGAGGTATAATCTTTTACTAATAAAGCTCTAAGAAACTGGGCCTGCTGCAGATGAATTCTGCTAGAGAGGAAATGTCTGTGACAGCCTAGGAATGGCAAGTACCAGAAGTACTTTTCTGGGAGATGAAGCCTTCAGCATGACTGATGTTTTCTAATGCTACACATGACTGAGGGCAGGACCTTGGGAAACATAGCCTACTAGAATTTCTCCTTTCAAATGTTTTCAAATGAGGCTACTTGAAAAGCAGTGGTACATTTTTTAAATGGTAAAGAACTGAAAAAAATAGAACTCAGTCCTCTCTCTAATGCCCCTCAATGTTTTTCATTTCAAAATGCTGTGTACCTTTTCATTCATCACCTTGAAAAGAAATAATAGTGTTTGCCTCACTCAAATATCCACACTGCAGCAGCACAGATCATCGAGTCACAGAATCATAATATCATGGAATCATTGAGTGGTTTGGGTTGTAAAGGACATTAAAGATCATCTTGTTCCAACCCCCTGCCATGGGCAAGGACACTTTTCACTAGATCAGGTTGCTCAGAGGCCTACCCAACCTGCCCTCAAACACTTCCAGGGATGGGGCATCCACAACTTCTCTGATTCCATACAATCATGGAGCTGCCCAGGGTAGAAGGCACCTTGAAAGTTCCTCTGATACAACCTCTCATGGGAAAGGGAGCCTGCAGGAGAATGTCTAGCACCCTGTCCAGTCACATCTTGAACACCACCAGGGATAGGGACTCTGACACATCCCTGGGGAGGTTGTTCCACTGAGTGATGGTTCTTACTGTAAAAAAATTTCTTTCCTATTTCAAGATGAAACCTCTCCAGCATAACTTTTACCTTTTGCTCCTTGTCTTCTCCATGTGGCGCCTTGTGTGGAGAGATCCTCTCCATCTCTTGTGTTTACTTAAACATGACCTTTAAGCAAGATTCTTCTCTAGAATAAAATCAGCTTACTGTAGGTACTAATTATGTCAGTTAATCTCCTATTAAGATGTTGACTAAAGGTAAGACTATGATTCAGATTTAATAAGATTAATTTCCAAAATGAATGACCTTTTTTTTCCTAACTTCACATAAATCATCAGTAATTAAATTATATTTTGAAGTGAGTCTGGATGAGAAATCTAGGAACCTCTAATTTAAGCAAAAAAGTACTTGCTATTTTTTTTTATCTATTTGGTTATTTGTCCCAGATCACCCAACCATACACTTCTCGATATTGATTTTTGATTTTGAGGTATTTTAGAGAGTAGAGCAAATCTGTTTGTATTTCAGCCTCTCCTTTCCTCTGGAAAATAAGTTCAGTTCAAAATATCTGCTATTTCTTCACATCTGAACACTTTAAACCCCAATGCTAGAATGTTGCATATAAAGTAATTTGTGGTTTTAAACTTCGGTTTCCACTCTCCCATATAAATGCAAATAAAATGTTTTCCATTAGAATAACTGTGCCTCGTGCTTTTTTAATGGAGGCATTGGAGACTACAAAGTAGAGTAGAATCCATTTTGATAATACTGTATCTTCTCTCTGAGCTCCAATCTAAATATTTCCATCTGTTAGATTTTTTATTTAATATTCTGAATAATGGAAATTGCAGGGAAAAGAGAACAGTGATTTTTATTTCACTTTCTTTTGCCAGGCTTTGGTGGTCTTACAGTTTCTTCTTGGATTGTAGAAATGTGTGTGTGAAGATTTATAGTCCTTTCCCCTGCTAAGATATCTCCTAGAAATCCAAAGATGTCATTTTCAAATGTTCATAAACAAACATATTTTCTAAAATTTAAAAAAAAAAAAAAATCCAGCTTTCCCCAAACACAAACTCAAATCCCTGCTGAAGTGGAAGGAAATGTATAAAATCAATCTTGGGAATATGAAAGTAAAAACTAGAGAGGTTCTTTCTCTTTGTGTAAATGTATAAGACATAGCACTTTGATTATGAATTTGTTGTCTTGACATCAGTCTGGAATGCTGCTGCCACCTCTGACATTGTCTAAGTGAATATGGAGCATGCAACTGCTCTCAGATTAGCCAGCAAACTGTTAAATTCCTGTGGCATTTGCTGGGTAAAAGAGGAAAATTATGATCAAGCAGTTCCGAGAAACTGAAAGGTCAAAATATCACATGAAAAAGCAAGTTTCAATTTTTAAAACTCTACTTTCTTGTGAACCTAGCTAAAGCAGCTCTTGGTGAGGATCCACCTTTATGAACTGTTTTATAGTTTCGTGTGATTCAGACATAAGCAATTGCCTGAGTTAAAGACTTGATGTGCAAGGTTATAGTTGAGTGGTTTGGGCTGGTTGGTTTGGGCTGGCTGGTTTTTTTCAAAAAGTCCTTACATCCAGAAAAGAAAACAAACAAACCTGTGCTTTTATTGTTTAATTCCAATTTTCATATCATAAAATAGTTTCTACCTTTTTTTATTATTTTGTCTCTCTTCTTTAAGTCAGATGGTCCAAGTTCCAAGTAATACAATACCTAATACACAATGGAATATCAAATGTCCACAAATCAAAGCCTGCCCTCTCTTCCAAGGTCTGCTTAGGAGCAAATGTTAGGAAAATACAGAGAAATCTCCCAGCATGTCCTATATGAGAGTCCAAACCCCATGAACTCTGTAATGAAAAGTAAATAAATGACTCTGTCCTTCACTGCCAAGCTGCTAATCCATAATGTGGAGTTGGCCTCTGTTGTCAACAGTGATATATAAATCATATGAGACAAAACAAGAACCAAGCTGACCCTTTACTCCTTCCTTAAGTCAAATGTGGACCTTTATAATGCCTAAAAACTTTTCCCCCTGTTTTCTTTCCCCCATTTCACGTGTCTCTCACTTGCTGGTTTCTGCTGGGTTGAAAAGAGTAGAAAAGTGTGTGGGAGGCTGTTTGAAGTGTTCGGCAGGGAATTTCAACCCAATTTCCTAAGGCAAAGAGATCTCAATAACAGCAACCCACCTAAACTTTGGTCCTTCATCAAACCATTGCTCCTGCTGCTCAGGACTCCTGGGAAGAGGAGTGCATGGAGAAAGCAGCTCTACAAATGAGGGATCACACAGCCAGGGATGACACAGAAGAAAAGCTACATTGTAAGGGGGAAACGAGAGGTGGCCTTTCAGGAAGATCCAGAGAGACAAAACCAGGGAGACTAGGAAAGGAAATACTGGCTGAAAGAGTTCAGGGGGAAGAAGACTGATGGAAATATATGAAGGCTGAGCCCCTAAGAGGTCTCAGGGTAAAACACTTTAAAGTCAAAGGAAAGAGTGCAGCTGGCTTAGGTATCAATGAAAGAGGTTCCTTTATGTCTCACCTACACTTAATTTAAGTCAAGGAGTAAAATATTCAGTGACTTTTGTGTTAGTTGGACAGGGCCCTAAATGAAAAAGGGCATGAAATTAACTGAATTTTAACACTTGTAAAGCTCCTGCAGAGCTCATTTCAGGATCAAAGCCTAGAACTATAATTGTGTTGCTCGTTAAAATAATGGAACAAATATTGAGAGAAAAATAACTGAATCCAGGGCAGTAATGCCAAGAGCGATAAACGACATGAGTTTATAAAGAACAGATCTTGCCTGACAAACCAGATTGCTTTTTGCTAATACAATTACAAAGGATCAAATTCTGCTATGTTTGTGAGGGCTGACTTGCTAAAGAAACCCTCAAAGTCTCTTCCTGGTAGAAATTACCTATGTCAATAACAGTCCTAAATGCTGATCTATATTTAGCAGATGAAGGGAGAGCAGCAGTTTGATTCTGTGCCCCATAACATTTTATTGATCAAGGGTAAATTTCCAAGGAAGTTTTGTGGTGTAGGAGCCGGGATGTCATTTGGATAATTCCAGTTTGGTTTGTACATGGTACTGTCATGTGAACTGCTGTCCTGCGTGAAGCACCACAACCAAAAAAAAAGCACTCACCAACTGCAAAGTACAGCTCCCTGCATGGAGCTTGGAATGCCATGTCAACACAATGACTGTACTCAGTCAGGACTGCAAAATATAGAAAACTACTTAAGGGAAGTGCCTGGAAATTCTTAGATAAGTTGTAAGGCATTGGGATGAGACAATTATGCTGTGAAAGTGAGAAACCTGAAAAGATCTTTCCAGGTAAAGTGGCGAAGTGATCTGAGGATAGGATTTAAGTTTTCAAGGACCAAAATGGTTGGCCTACATTTACAAGGTGAAAATGTGGGGGAAATACTGATTCAGGTACTCAAGAGACACATGAAAATTCTTCATGTCACAAACCAGGCTGGTTAATAGACCATCTAACAACATAAAGCTCCAGTTCTCACTTGGAGAGGCATATAAAGCTTTGAAGATGCGCATCAAATCAGAGGGAAAAGGATAAAGCAATCAAATCCAGGGAGAAATGTGTCAGGTTTAGCATGGTAGATAAAGGAGAGAATATCTATAGCAATAGTACCTATAGTAATAGAGCTGTATCCATACCTATCCACAAGTTTTTGATGAAGGAACAACAAAAAATCCATCAGACATATGATATGAAATTGAGAGAAGGGAAAATGTAAGACAGTGTCTGAAAGAAGTTTGTGAAATGAAGCAGTTTGCTGGGTGGAAGAGGTTATTTTATGCATGACAGCTGACTTGACCTGCATAAAGGTAACACCTGTGACACCCCCTCTAAGGGTAGCAGAGAATCCCACAGCAGCATCCAACATCCAGTAATCCCTGACTCAGCCTGGAGATCCTCATGTTGCTTAGTCCTTCTTTATCCCTGTCTGGTACAACAAATGGCTTAGGGATTGAGCTAGGAATGGATTATTCTGGTGTTTACTGTTGGCAACTGCCTGAAAGTATCAGGGTTTTTTTCTCTGATAATTTTTTCAGGGTTTTAGTGACTAATAAATCCTTATTTAGTCAGGCAGTCCAGTAGGGAATCAACAGAAATATTTGAATAGTTTTGCCCGTGTGAGTGCATTATAGCTCCAGACTTTTTATTTTCTCCTTGCTTTTCAGCTGCTCTAAATTATCATTGTACTGTTGAAATCAATTGTATTTAAGCACCTGCCACTTCCAGATGTCCAATATTTGCCAGATTTTTTCTTGTTGCCAGTGCCAAGAAAGAAAAATGGATCATTTGCTAGTCCCTTTGATGACATGGAGTGAGAAAATGAAGAAAACCCATACATACTGCCTTACAAGATCTCTAAAACTCGGCTATGGAGGAGAGGTCAACTATTTCTAGAGTGAACAATAAGCTTCCATGTGGAGTTCTCTGATAATTCATAACACATACTGGACAGAAAGAAAACAAGCAGGAGCCTCCATCCCCTCTATACAGCCATTGTATTTGGCCTGCAACACTTGGAATCAAGTGGAAACCCAGCATGGAGTAGAAAAAAATATCACCTGCCCATATCCTTTTTTAAGTGATGCTTTGCAGTAAATTGCTTTCTGTTTAATTTGGCTTATGCAAACAACACTGCCTTTGGTGAGGCAGCATGACTCCTGAAATCTTCAGCATGAGCAGGATCAGCCTGTGCACTTCCTTGTTGCCATGGAGTATCTGGAGAACTGTCCTCTATGGGTAGTCCTTATGCATGAATCTAATTACCCTCACAAGCAATGGAGACTTTACATTGGTACAGACTGAGCTTTGCTTCTGAATAGATTACTTGGAACACTAAAATAAAAGTAATTTTGGCTGAATTTTATTGTTGCACCTACAAAGAAAGAAAGTAGTAATTATTGTTAATGTTTCATAAACTCCAGCTTTTTCGTCATCTTAACTACATTGAATTTCAGAAACATTATGATCTGTAGAGTATAGGATCATATTCAACAACAACAAAAAAAACCTCTTTGTTTGTAGAGTGTATTGCCTTGTGTTAAGATTTGGTTAGTAGGATATAACCAAAATGACTTTTCAATTATATCTTACATTAGCTCATTCAGTAATGAGATAAACAAGCTGTCTGGCAGAATGGGTTTTGGTTGATGAGGAAATAGGTGAATACAAAAAAAAAAAAAAAGGCTGTAATCACATTTATTTCCTGAATCACAATAAAGGATTAATGTTATATTCTAGACCAATCAGTCACACTGATTCTGTGGACATATGTTAATGAACATGCAAAAGAACCCAAAGAACTCTTAACATCAAGCAAGAAAAATTTGTGAGTTTAACTATCTGGAAAAAAAAAAAAGAACAACATTGATGTGTTTCTATATGGTTTGCAACCATAGCTTTGGAACAACAAGGATGTTAAATTGCTGGAAAGTTTTCTGGAATATTAAAAACTCCAAATCTATATTCAGCAGATGCCAGCCCTTACTCTGTGAATAAAAGCCTCCCCTGCGCAGCATTTTTTATTCTATCTTGTATGAGCCTTACACCTAACTGAATTTCATGCAGTGACTTTACAGAGAGCAAAGTTCTGGCCTCTGAAGGCAGTGGAAAGGTTCCTGAAAATTTCAGAGCCATCAGAGGTAGCCTTGCAAAGAGCATGTGCAAGAAAATCTTCTTTCCAGGAGTTGTGACAGCTACACATAGATGCCATGTCCATCCTCCAACAAACACAGTGCTGGAAGAACTTCAGGGAGCTTGGAAAGGTAAGAGGTGGTGAGCTGCACCCCCAAGGAGTTCTGGTTATCTGCCCCAAGTGTTTCAGATCTGCTGTGCTCTGCCTTTGCTGAGTGCATCAAACCTGGCCCTGCATGTTCCAGGAGGGAGATACCAGGTACTGGAATATCAATTACGTATTCATCCGTAAAAATAAACCAAGTGTGTCTCTTCAATGGCTGTTACTGGTCATCAATGTGTGTATGCAAGGTTATCAGGAGGACTCATCCTAAACCTTACTCTGCTGTCCCCTGCTGTGCTAAGCCAGCAGGAATGTTCCCCTAGGAAGGATGAAGATGCATATGTCTGGATATTTATATGTATCCAAGGGTCAAACTCAAGCTTTGATCTTACTACTCCCTCACCTCAGGCCTGTAAGGGAAGCACAAAGGTGTGGCATCAAGAGGATCATCCCCTGGGCACCGGAGTTGCAATGTCATTCCCATTATCCCTCTGCATTGACTATACCCCTAGTGATGAAGCCGAAACTGTGACCACCACTTCTGAGGTCATACCAAGGTGTCTCAGATAGACACCAATACTTGCTTCCCCTTTTCCCAATATTGTTAGCAAACACTTTCCAAGCTCTACAAAAAAGAGGTCACCTATTCCATAGACAAAGGCCCATTTGTGTTGATTTTAACTGAAAAAGAGAAGCTAATTCATCTATGTGCAAAGAACTAGCACTTGTGCCAGCTTAAGTACCACTGTTGTACAATTGAATTTACAATGCTTGGCTGAGCCATTAATTTTTATGCTCAGTTTCAGACCAAAGCTGCTTGAAATAGCTGCATTGCAAATGCCTGAGAAACCCTTTTTGTACCGGAGGTATCTCCTTTGATTTAGTCATTCCTTATGGTACCAATGTAACACCTTTAGCACCTTTATCTGTGGTCTTGGAGATATCATAAATCTTTTCTGTAAAATTTTGCTTCAGAGGCTGTGTTTCTGGAGAAAAAGTGTAAGTACCATTAAAACATCTGTGAGAATTCAAGGGAGATTTTTATGAGGTGGGAGCCTGTTGCCAAGACCCTTAAGCTGAGAATCTGATGTAGTTGAGCACTGCTAAATACTACACAGATAGTGGAAGGCAGTAGAAAGTTCTCCTCACATTCAGAAACTGGTTGACAAATTATTTTACTTGGAGACTTTGGCAAAGTCCATCAAGCCTGGAAGGGCACCACACCTCCCAGCAATGGATGTGTCCTACCCATTGAGTTTTCATATCTTCAGCTCCAAGAAAGGAAAATGTACGAGAAAATATTCCTGTTGATATCAACAGCCTAATCAGGGATTTAAAAATTTGTGTACCTTCTGTAGAGCCCTGAAAGCTGCTGCTGGTGGTCTCTTTAACACTTAGTAGTCCCAAATAGCAATTGGGATTGGTGAGGTGGTTGCCCATCACATGAGAACTGTGCCAGGCTGCTCGAGGATAAGCTGGTAAAGACTGAAAATACTCACAGTCATTTGCCATTTTTTACATTTCTGAATTCTAATGATAATTTCTTTATTGTTTATGTTTTTAAATTGCTATACACCTCTATGATAACATATGATAGCACCCATACGATTGTACTGGTTGTTCTTCAGCTTTTATTCTATGGCAAACTATGTTTTCCTCTGTTGTTGATATCTTCTTGTTGACCTTGAGTTATCTTTCTATGAAAAAATATTCAGAGAAATATCTAAGAATTTTTTTTCTGGTAGGCAATGCCTATTTCAAAGTATGGCTGTCAAAGTTTTAATGTGACAAGAGGAACTTCAAGCATAAACATATATCAAATGCTTAACTAGTTCTTGCTAGTAGCAGTAACAGTTCTAATACCACAGCACACCAGTGAGACAACAGAACAACTTTCAAACTTCTGCTGCCCCACTGTACATTAAAGTATGACACAAAGTCAAAATACATGTTATATTGCAATGACATGATACAAGAAAAAACAGAATTTCAAAAAATAACATTATTTTAGACTTTTTCTCCCTGATCTCATGTCACACTGAAAAAAAGAATAAAAAAGGAAAGATAAAAAATACATCTCAATGAAAATTGCATCCTAAACAAAATTTTAGCATTTCTTAAAGGAAAATTTTACTGAATGCTTTGGCTTTGACAAAACTGTGGAAAACTCTTCCATTACCAATTCTTGGACCAGTAGTTTGTGATTGTAATGACCATGCCCAAAGAAGGGCTCTGAATTTCTTCTTTAGGCCCATTTGCTTCCTCAGTAAAGCTCCTTAAAACACCTCATAGAGGAGCCTACGGATTCAAAGTCACTGTTTCATTGGTTCCCATGGCTGGGGGAGGCAGCACAACTCCCCTCTTTTACCTGAGGGGGATGTAACAGTAAGTCCTGGGCTCTCACTCCCAAGCAGGGGCGAGTTCCTGCTCAGAGCAGAGTCAGAAGGGCCTTGGAGAGGTTTCTTTCGCAAGGGTTCGGAGGTGTCAGAAAGCAAAGCTATCAGAAAGCAAAACTGCAACAGGAACAAAGCTTCTGGAACTCAGTTCTGACTGAAAAAGACTTGAAAGTGAGATTAAACATTGCCTTCTCTTGTGTTTTTCTGGGCTTAATAAGTAATTTTTGAGGAAACTGAACTGAATCAGTGAAATCGTGACTCCACTACTCCTTTTCCTCCTGACATGAAGCAGCCCCTCATTTTTTGCTGACGTTTCAGATTAAAGAGAATCAATGTCTTTTATGGTTCAAATAAAAAATTGTTTCCCTATAGGATCTCTCCTAATTGAGCACCTGTATACAAACAAAAGGGACCTGGATTTTGTTTTAGCCTTGTAAATAAGAAGCCTTGGATGTGATCCAACCATTCAGTGAGGGAGTCAAATAATTGACAGTCTGGTCACAGCTGGCAGCCACACCAGTAGGGTTCCAAAATACAAGGGGAGGAGGGAGAACAGGTATAAAATATGTGCCTTTTACAGGATAGGGTCTCACTAAAACAACATCCTAGTTCTTCAGCTGTAAATCTCAGAAGTCTGCGGCTAAAAGACAGAACTCTCTGTATAGTGCTAATTCCTGCCTAATGCTGCCCTTTCAGTAGGGACATCTCAAGGTAAAAACTCTGTGGCAGAGGTTGCTGCTTTTTACCTTTAGCCAGATGGCAGAATCTGATCCTTACCCTCTTAGATTTTTACTCCCAGTAATGTATATTATGACCAAATACTTTATCAATAAACTCTTGAGTCCGCGTGGAAGTTTAAAATTTAGAAATTTACTGACAAACTGAATGTTAAAATGACAATGGCCAGGAAGCACACAAGACCCTTAATGAGTGTGAATTGTGTTTCTCCAACAGGTATTCTGATGAGCTTCATCTTTCTCTCCTCACATTTCCTTGAATTCATGCAAATCTTTGAGATCCCCCACTGTGCTCTCTGCCTAGTCAGAACACTTCCTGAGTTGCATTAATAATATTTGGCTTGGCACCAAATAACCTTGAAAGGGTTATGAGTGGAGTACAAAAGCGTTCAGAAGCTTTTATCAGGTGTAGTTGCAGGGTTTATTTTAAAGTAAATGCTTAATATAGTTTCAGTTTCAAAGAGTCTTATTGGGTGCTGGTTTTATTCAGTATGTAATAGTCAAGTCTTGCAACGTCTCAACTTCTTTCAGATGTTCATAAATGGTCTTACAAAATCTTTTGGTGCTTTTTAAACAAATGTACCCATTCAAAAGATAAATGTACTAGATCTGCTGATATTCAGTGGAATGCTTCAGTCTGGCTTTGTTTTGTACATATAAAAGTTTGTATCTGGCCTTTTTCACCAGTAATTTTTTGTCCATCTGCTTGAGCCTAGATTATAATCTCCCCCACATGAGTGTACAACAAAAAACTTTAAAGAGGTACAATCTATAAGTTTCATTATTATAAGAGGAATTAGTCTGTAAAAGTTTGGACCAGGGATAGTAAGTAAGAAACAAGTATCATTTCAGCTTCTTCCTTTGGATTACTCCTGCTTATTTTTATGTGATATGAATACATTTTGCTTTTTTAAAAATTTTACCTTGCTTTTGCTTAAGAGTCTCACCACACTTTGGATGTATGTGAATGATAAGGCAAATCCACAAGATGGGATTTGGGGATTGAAATGAGAAGAGGAAAAAAAGTTATGTAGATTTCTTTCTGGCTTTGAGCAAGAAAAATTTGAGAAAAATTATTAACAGTACCCAGAGGTCTGTCACACTCACAAACTAATGCAAAAGAAGAGAGAACTGTGCTTTTTTCTCATCTCTCTAGTCTAATAATTTAATACATGAGCTGTACAGTAATTGCCACAGGTTTTGATCATTAAATATCTCATCCTGTTTCACATTAAATTTTTGGAAGAAGTCTGAGAGTGGAGAAAAATTCATGAATTTCAACTTAAATTAAAGATTTAATGTAAAATAAAGATCTATCCACAATGAAAAAAAAAAAAGTTTTAGTCCTTGCAAACATTGGAGAGTCTAGTTATAGTACCGAAACTGTAAAACAGAAAAATAGTGGGTGATGGAAAGGCCAGAATAGGGCTGTCAAATTTTAAATTTTAACATATGGACTGCTCACTCCCTGCTCTGGTTGCTAGTCATTCCCAGATGGTGTCTTTAGTGAGTGATGGTGAGGGGAAAGGAGCAGGTGGCAATGGCAATTTTTTGGGAGGTTTTGTTGGGTTGTTTTTTTTTTTACATACATCTACTTAAAATTCTGTGTTCTATATTAAAAAAAAAAAAAGAGAAAAAAACCAGTAAGTGTGGTTAAAGGTAATACATAACTTGGCATCTGAGGCTGAAATTAAGGAAATCCTATTGCTGTGGGCTGATGAGTCAGGATCGGGATTTGGATCCAGATCTGAGCTCCCCCCTAAGTGGTGGGGTTCATGCTTTCATGCAGGGCCTTGTTCAGCCCCTAACATGGCTTGGCCCAGCAACGGCAGGAAGAAATTGCCCTCCAGAATGGGGTTAGCTTCTCCTTGGGTGCACAGCATCAAATCTCTCCAACACATGCTCAAAGAGAGGTTTGCATACATGTTTAAATGTGTTTGTCTAGACGGAAACTGTGTGCCAAAGACATGGGGCTTGTGGGTTTAGTGCTGAACACTGAGTTTGTGATGTCAGGGATGATATGGATCTCTTTAAGCCTGAGGAATTTTTTTGCAAGAGGTTTCTTCTTATGAGAAACATCCTTAACTTCTCTTTGTTAACTCTTTGTTGGCGACTACTGCTGAAGTGTGCCATGTCCTGATTTAGAGAGTGATTGTACCTCCCGGTGCTGACTCCAGGCTTTTCCTTACAGTGAGCATAGTTGCTCCTTCACATCTGGCAGTAAGAGCTCTTACTCCACAGTACAAGTCTCCACTGTTTCTTCTCATTGTTCCTTTGTGCCCAGCTGTGTCACTAGTTTGCTGGGTTTTTCTAGAATGTATGTAGCATTTCTTAATATGCTATAATGAACCTAAATTATGGTTATATTTCCTTATCATTTTCAGTAATGCCTTGCTGTTTTTCTCAGTCTTTCCAGCCTAAATGGTTGAGAATATGATAACCAAAAGAGAAAAAAAGGAAACAAGTTACCTGTGTGTCTCTGCTACAGACATAGCCTCTTGGTTTGTAAACCCTAATAAATGTATGAATCTGATCAGTACCTTGTCTGTTATTGTCACAAATCCTGGATGCCATGGCTGCCTTTAATCTTCCAGCTTTGAGAGTAAAACCTCGCACCTAAATCAAAGCTGAGAACAGCCTGGTGTTAAGAGGCAGCTCATAATGGAGAGAGCTAAATTTCTACTAAAATATCATCGCACTTAAAGTGTTTCTATTTTGCAATTTTGGACAAGACTCAATGGCACAATTAAAAATGTCAACATGAAGTTCAGAGCTTTGTAAGAACCAGCATTGCATAATATATGTCATGATCATTCTAAATTGCTACCACACCGTGGGTAAAAGCTCTACATTTTTTGAATCCAAGGCAACTTAGAGGAGTATTGATTTTCCCTTTACTGAGAAATGAGAATCACATATTAGGAGCGAAAGCTGCAGACACAATGTAATGACCTTTCTCCTTGGCTTCTCTTTTCTAACACAAACAGAATAATTTTCATGGCTAGAGTGGATATTAAACAGTATATCTTGTACTAATGGGTTTGCAACTGTCTGTGCTTGTTTTATCCAATTAGCATACTTACCACAAGAGCAAAAAAAAAAAGAGTAGATACAGCTTTTAATTTCTGGAGATATCAGTTCCATCCAGAAAAACATTGAAAAGGCTCCAGCTGGAGGTCTATTCCATCTGTCCCAGTACTGCAGGGAGGAGGGGTGCTTTCTTCCTGCAATTTTAATGCTGATGCTTGATTTAGAGTAAATAGGTAATGTCACTGAGAGCAGAGGACCTTGGCTGACCTCTGGCTTATCCTTTGCATGTTTTTTGTAACACAGTCCCACACGTACTTATCTGTTAAATGGTGTTTCGGGTCACAGACATGTCAGTATTCTATTTACTGCTTTAATTATATAGAACTTAAAACAAACTTATCAATACCTGACACATTACCTTAGGGGGAAATATCCTCACCATGAAACAGCTCAAGAGCTATACTTAACCTACCTCAAACAAAAGCTGGTTTCCAGCACAGCCATTAGGGGCAGATTTTGTTTTTACACCTGCTGTGTCTTCATCTAACCACCTTCTGTGAGTGTGTGAAACAATGGCTTGAAGCTGCATGGACTTCTAACTTTTTGATGTTTAGTTCCTTTCCCCCTGGTTTAAAGCAACTGCAACTTCCCCCCGGTTATTACTTCAGTTAAAGCTGCTCCTGAGTCAGCAATGTGTGCGTGCGTGTGTGAATGTGTATGAAATGACATCCTTGACCTGCTTTCTCTGGCTGCTGGGGAAAAATATGGTGGAATTCTCATGGTGGGATATTTGAAATGTAACTCAGTGCAGCCATCCTCTTACTGTGCTGAAGAGCTCTTGACTGTGATCTAGGCTTCCTACTACAGACCTGGTCATTGTCCAGAATAGAGGAGCAGTCAGTTCTGAGCAACTTGTTCTTCTGGATTATCAAAACATGACCCTGCAGGTTCCTGCTCAGGCCCAGAAGAGTTTTCACTCTCTAAAGACTCTGGTCCTTTACCAGGTACTCTAGAGTGATTTAGCAATCCAAGTGAGCTGAGGGCCATCTGGGAAGTGTCATGTCATCAGCCAAGCCTTGACACTGTGCAACGTGCACTCATTTTTCTGTTGTTTAGAAATTTGTTTTCTTGGTCAGTTTTATTACTATATCCCACTTTCAGACAGGCTAATTTATAAGAAGTTAGAGATCAGAAAACTGCAGAGTTCCTGGACATTCAGGGGTTTATTTGAGGCACAAGTATGTTCCATCTACAGCTGATATGGCTTTGGAATGCCTAGAGGACATGAATACACTTAAGGCTTACATGTAATGTCAACGTGTCAGGTGAGTTCCACTTCTTTGTCTTTTGGGGCATGCAGATTTCTATTAACCTATGTTACTTTTCTAATTTATTATCTATAAGTGTATTTTCCCACTTATTATACATGATATATGTCATAAGTTTGATGTGAAATGCCCAAGGTATAATAAAGTTTGCAGTTTGCACAAACTGTCACCCCTAATCTGTCTAAAGTGCTATGTCAGGAAAGAATGTTTCCTTTCTTCATGATTGGGTGTCTGGATCTAGTAAAAACAAACATATAAAAATCTAAATATACCCAGTAAGCAGTAGAATATTACTAAATAAGCATGGGGTTTTTCTCTGTACATTTTCTTCAAGAGGCTAGTATACAATAGATTGGGAAGTTCATGATTCCTGTTCAACTTCCGACTGATGATATTTATTTTTATATATTAAAACAGCTGCAAGTTTGTAAAAAACATAGTCAATTAGAAATGGGAATATGGCCACTAAACTTTTCAGATTATTCCATCTGTGTTGTGTGACTGTGCTTGGTAAGTCTTGCTCCAAAATTGCCTTGCTCTGTTTTCCTTTCCCAAATGACTGTTTTGGTGGTTTCATTACCCAGCCCACAGATACCTGAGTTGTTTATTTTTAGAATGAAAGCTGAAAAAAAGGTGAATGAATATGAAAAAAAGATGCCCACTAGCCCAAAGCATCCAATCAGGAGGTGGAATCAACAGTAGCAATAAAAACAGATTGCAGAGAAATCTAAGGCTGACAAATGTTCATGGAAAGAACAACCTGAGTGTACCTAATGGAATTCACAGAAAGCAGTGAATATTCTCTCAACTGGAAGAAGAATTAGGAAGGACAGCTTTATCAACAAAATTATTTGGGAAAAGCTTTTGGAAAAGCTCCTCATGAGGGGGAGCCCAAAAGAAAAAGGAAAAGAAGTGTGGGGAGAGGAAACACAGGTTCAGAACACAAAGATATTAGCAAAAACCTCCCATGGGACAGCAGTAGCATGTTGAACATGAGAGGTTATGGGAGAATTTGTGAAAGCACCTCTAGCTGGGGGTTTGGAGCGGGAGCCAAGCTGCAAAGGGCTGGCTGACTGAAGCAGTAAAGCCAAGGAAAGAGCCTTAGGGCCAGATCAACAGGGGAGGAATGGAGCTGCTGCTGCCTCATCACCTGGGCCTGTGGCACAGACTCTCAGGAGGGAATTTCCCTTTGGCTTCAAGGGGAATATAGCATTACCTTCCGATCCTGGAGGGACTGGGCATGCCCCTTGCAGTGGAAGCCAAGGCAATGAACACGCTGCTGACATGGAATAAATTTAGTTTCATCTTAATTGCAAGTTCAGCCATGGTTTTTAAAGGATTTTCTTGGGGTTTCTTTGTCTGCCACCATCTGATGATTATCACTTCCGAGCCTTAAGAATCGCATTAGTTACAAATGTAATTTGTCCCTAATGATCTATTTGTGTATTTCAGAGCCTTTTAATCCTGTTAACAGGAGATCGTATCAGCTAATAGGGAAAGGTAAATATAAATGAGGGTGCAAACTACTGTTATAGCCATCAATGAAAATTAAGGAATTTCTCCATATTTCACAGCACAAGCAGGGTAGCCGAGGTCAGAAGAAACTCGCCTTCTGACCCTGTATAATCCACAATTAGAGTGTGTGTCATTTGAGGCTTGATCATTCATCCTAAATATCTCATGTATATGATTGGTAGAAGAGCAAATTTTGGTACTATTCCTTGGTCTTTCTCAGCATGGTAGTCCCTGTGCTCCATTAGTGCCACAATATTTGAACAGCTAATACTAGAAACAGTCTCTATTTTGTCCTGTCTTGGACAAAATCCCAGTTTTTTATTTAATGTCCATTGTTCTTGCTCCATTAGGACATCCTTCGCTTCTTAGTCCTTCCAGTGGCAACTCCACACTGCATCCGTCAGTTACATTTCCCGTTTTAGTATTTTCTGTCAATGCAACACAGTAATACCGAAGTATATTGTAGGCAGTTTTACATTGCAGAGCTAACAAATTTAATTCAAGATAATAAGCTCCCACTACATGTTTGGAAAACCAAGCCTGCCCGAAGCACAGGGCATATTAGAACTTCTAAGACATACAGCTTTTGTCTGACAAGCTGCAGATAAGACTAAGATATACATTTTCTAGAAAGTGCAGAGTCCTTGGAATGATATAAAAGGTAGTTTTCTGCTATTTTTGGACAGGCAATGAAACAGCCTTTAGTCTGCCATTACTGGATGCTTTTGAAGATTGTACTTACATTGCCATTAACAGCATAAGATGTGGAGTGATGGATAATTTGTTGTGGTTAAAGCTGAGTGTGGTTATGCTTACAGCAATCAAGTGAGTGTCATCCGTTTTGAGGAAAAGCATAACACTTAGAGTTTTTTAATTAAGGTATGAAGATGAGTGTTTGTACTTATCTTACTTTAAATAGCAGAACATGAGATACCTGCAGATAATTTGTTACTGTTGTTAAAAGTGATAACATTTACCTTAAAGGAATATTTTACAGCAGCCCCCTTAACTCATTTCATAGTGAAAATTTCTTAAGTATGTTTGTTTTTCTCTCAATCTGAGCACTTGTGAGGCCACACAGATGGGTGACACATGGGATTCAGTAGAAGTCATGAAAAGACAAAAATTCTCTGGGAACATAGAAGGAAATATCACATTTGCTTCCAGGGGTTGGAATGATGTTGCACAGATCACCTTGGGGTTCCTATTTTCTCCTAACTTTTAAGTCTGTGGCATAGTAACCCCTCTATGTACTTCTAAATGTAATTCCTTGTACTTTTCAGACCTGACAAAAAGTAAACAAAATGTTTGATTTTTGAACTTTAGTGATCTCCATGTCTTCAACCAGACAGAGGCTTTTAGACTCATTGTTCATGGTGCTACTACTTATGGAGCCATCAAAATATATTTTACACAGAATGTGTTTTTCAACTTAGTAATTCAGTTCCAGAACTGCAGATCCTTCCTGCTCTGCTTTATCTTCCCTTTTGCAGAAATTTTCCCTCTGTTGCAACCCTTGTTTCTATCCTGTCCCTCTTTCCCTTGTCTTTTTATGCAAATGACCTTTGCTCTTCTTCCTGTCCTGCCTCTTCTCTCACGTTTGGATTTGTTCCCCATCAGGTGCCCAAGGGCTGTCCTCAATACCTAGGGAGACTGAAGCTGGCCTAAGGGAGGTGGAATCTTTGTAGAAGCTGCAAAAAGCACCAGAGGTGGTGCTTTATCCTCGCTTAGACCTCTCATTCAAACCTGTCTGCTTGGACATGCCCACGAAACACTGGACAGCAGTTAGGTGCTCTGCCTGCAGTGAGTGCCACTTGTCCCCTGTGCAGAAACATGTCAGTGTTCCCTGCTGCTCCTTCTCTTCATCATATCTGCTTACTGTCTCTCGTCACTAAGTTATTTATGAACTCTCTTGGGCACAAAAAGTCTCTTTGTTTTGTAGGGCCTGGCAGAAGTAGCACAGCAACAACCGGGATGATGATAGTCTTTTAAAATGCATGCCATCAGCACAAACATGTAATCTTAAAATCCCAGGGATAAGAAACTCAGTAATGGAGCTTTGGAGCAGGTTGTTACATGTCATATGGCACCTCATCAATTTCTGAAACCCGCCTTTCCCAAGGTATTCACCCAAATCATCTTTCAGTCTGGTCCTTCAATATCTTCAAGAGTACTGAGGGCTGGAAGTCATCCTAAAGCACTCCCACAGTTCTGCAAGTATGTAAAAATGAAGCCACTCCCTGTTGTTGTCCATGCAGTCCTTAAACATCCATAGAAACATTGAGTATAAAAAGCTGGACTGCTCAGATGGTTTTGTTTTCTTTGCAATTGCAAAAAGTAATTGATGAAAACTGTCTTCTCAGAAGTAGTTGGAGTACCTATAGATAAGTTTCAGCTTCTTTTAAATTAGTGGGTTTTTTCCACTAATAACCACATTTACAATAAATAGATTTGAAACACCATTTTCTACTTTCATCAAAACAAATTAAGAAGAGCTGTCTTCAACAATCATTATTTTAGATACCATAAAATAATTGCATTTTTAAAATTCCTACTCTCACTTTCCTTTCTTCTAGGTATTTTACCCATTCCTCTGTGTTGTACTCCCTGAGGACCAATTATATTCTGGTGAAGTTGGATAACCAATGTTGTGAATAGTAGCTTTTTTACTTTGGGGGTTTAGTGCTATTCCTGTATCAAGCAGACATGCACGCACAGAATCAGTCACAGTTCTTCATGTTTTATTTTCATTGTATTAATTACATTCAAAAGCATGCTGCCAATCAAATTGCTATAACTTTTTATGGTTGTAGGTTTTAGAAACTCTATGTGAAGTGACTCAAATGACTCAAAATACATTTGACACTTAACTTGTGGCAAAACAGCAAATGCAAACAGTCAGGCTTTTATTTAGTATTGCTCTCAGGGAACCCCAATTTTTTTATACATTGCAAAGTCATACAGCATAAACACATTGGGAAAAGTTACATATGTATCTTCAGTTTTAAGTATCTGTTGCAATTAGGTATTAAAGAGCACATCTTTCCCAGCGTCTTCATTCTTGTATATACTGTGATTTCTACAGCAGATGAAGGGCATGAAGTTGGAGTGAAAAGAAAGGTGAGATGCATTTAAAAGGCAGAATTTTATCAGTGTAATTGAAATTTCTTTTGGATTTAAGCAGCTGATTTTTTCTGGAATTATGTTCCATCCCAAAACTTGCATCTACCTTGAACATGGCAGTTTTGCAGCATGGCTCCAGCTTAAGGCAATACACCACTCATTTCCCCTTTTCTTGAAAGGGTTGTGTTTGTGTGAGGGGGGTTTTCTTTTTGAAAATTAAAGTCAATGACATTTAGATAGCTCCTCACCTGGCCAGACATATATGGGTTATGAAAATAATGAAGAAATTTTATCCAATAGTTCAGCACAAATGAGTAAGTAGCAAAAATTACAGAGTTTGAGCTTTGTATGTCTACTTTATTTGTGGAACAAAAACTATTCTGGAAACAGAAACCACAAGGGTTTTTTTCAAAGCTCACCAAATTGTTTTCCATCATTTATCATCACTCCTGGTGAACCAGGGAGGTTCCAGATTACTGGAAGCTGGCCAATGTGATGTCCATCCACAAGAAAGAGGATCTGGGTAACTCCAGGCCTATCAGCCTGACCTGGATGCCTGGCAAGCTTATTGAATAGATATCATCTTCAGTGCAATCACACAGCAGCTACAGGATGGCCAGGGGATCGGACCCAGCCAGTATGGGTTTAGGAGGGGCAGGTCCTGCCTGATCAACCTGATCTCCTTTTATGACCAGGTGACCCACCTGGTGGATGGGGGAAAGGCTGTGGATGTGTCTACCTGGACTTCAGCAAAGCCTTCAACAGCATGCTCCTGGAAAAGCCATCAGCCCATGGCTTGGACAGGTGCATTCTTCACTGGGTTGAGAACTGGCTAGATGGCTGGGCCCAGAGAGTGGTGGTGAGTGGTGCCATATCCAGTTGGTGGCCAGTCACCAGTGGTGTCCCCCAGGTCAGTCCTGTTTAATAACTTCATTGATGATCTGGGTGAGGGGATTGAGTCCACCATCAGTAAATTTGCAGATGACACCAAGCTGGGAGTCAGTGTGGATCTGATGGAGGGTAGGAAGGCTCTGCAGAGGGATATGGATACATGGGCGAAGTCCAAAAATATAAGGTTTAACAAGTCCAAGTGCTGGGTCCTGCACTTTGGTCACAACAACCCCCTGCAGTGCTACAAGCTGGGGACAGTGTGGCTGGCAGTGTTCAGGCAGAAAGGGACCTGGGGGAACTGGTTGACAGCCACCATGAGCCAGCAGTGTGCCCTGGTGGCCAAGAAGGCCAAAGGCACCTGGCCTGTATCAGGAATAGTGTGGCCAGCAGGACCAGGGGAATTCTTCCCCTGCACGCAGCACTGGTTAGGCCACACCTTGAGCGCCTGTTGCTGCCTGTTCCAAGCTTCCCTTCCCCCTCCCCAAGACAAGCCAGACCTTGCCTGTGCCATGTGTTCTGAACTCCTTTGTTCCAAGCGCGGGCAAAACCGAATGTAACTCAAACTCTTTAGCAGTGTCTGATTGGCCGGTCACCCCGGGTCCGCCCCCAGTCATCCCCTTTCCCCTTCTCCGAATAAAAGAAGGGCCCAAGAGGGGGCCCACCCTCTTTGGTTTGCAATCCTTCTGCAAACATCTGTGTGCTTCTGTCTCTGTTTGAGAGCTCTAATTGCAGGAATTAGGCAAGCTGAAGACTGTATTTCTCCCTCTTTGCTTCTGCTGGTGGTATCAGCTTTGCAGCTACTATTGCTGCTTTTAGAGCTACTGAAATGCTGGATTGCCCATGCTACCTCTCTAGGCTGCCCGAGGCTTTCTAAGGCATTGAACTACGGGCCTAGTCGGTAAAAAGCTGTGAGTATTTCCACAAGCGCTGTGTCCAGTCCTGGGCCCCTTAGTTTAGGAAGGACATTGAGATGCTGGAGCCTGTCCAGAGAAGGGCAACAAGGATGGTGAAAGGTCTGGAACATAAGCCCTATGTGAAGTAGCTGAGGGAGCTGGGGATGTTTAGCCTGGGGAGGGGGAGGCTCAGGGGAGACCTTATCACTCTCTACAACATGAAAGGTGTTTGTAGCCAGGTGGGGGTCAGTCTCTTCTCCCAGACAACCACTGACAGAACAAGAGGACACAGTCTTAAGCTGTGCTAGGGGAGGTTCAGGTTGGACATTAGGAAGAAGTTCTTCACAGAAAGGGTGATTTGGCATTGGAATGGCTGCCCAGGGAGGTGGTGGAGTCACTGTCCCTGAAGGTGTTTAAGAGAAGATTGGATGTGGCAATCAGTGCCATGGTTTAGTTGACAAGGTGGTGTTAGGTCATAGATTGGACTTCATGATCTCAAAGGTCTTTTCCAACTTAGTTGATTCCATGATTCTGTGACTTCCTGTATCCTTTCTTTCCCATCACTGAGGATGCTGAATCTAACAGAAAAGGGGAAAATAATATATTCTAAGAAAAACCCATAGGTCCAAATCTCTAAACCTGCCCAGTTCCTCACCTTGCTGCCGCTGTGCTCTGTCTTAGCCCAGCACTGCACTGTGCAGAGGCAGCTCTGCCAGCTTGTCCTCCGAGAGCAAATCCCGGCCGGCACAGGCACTGAACCACTGACATCTGCCAGTTCAGTGCACTTTCTCTCCCTCTTTTTAGTCGCTGTGACATGTTAAGAAGCACCCTGTGCCAAAGCATGTATTTCAAAGAGCAGTTTTTCCCAGTTCCGTATGCCTTGGCACATCTCCATCAAGAAATGAGCACCTCTTGCACTGCAGCTGGATGGTTCGAATGCGGACAGGTTTGAACAGCATTTGAAGCTGGAACCACTCATGGAAAGTTCAATGCTTCCAATCCATGCAGAAAGCATGGATTTCTCCTTTCTCTGATGACCTAGTTGTCAGTAATTTTTGTCTTATCAGAGCATCTTATACCACAGTAAGAATATTTTAATTTTTTTAAAATTTTAATACTTTATTTTAAGAATAAAAATCTGCATTTTTAAAGTATTTTACAGGTATAAAGGGTCACTGGTGCAATGAAATGCTGGCTAGATTGAAACAAATAAAAACTTGGAGGAAAATTACTACTTTTATTTCAGCAGTCTGTTTTCATCCTCAGTTTTTTCTAGGAAACGAGAAAAGGGATTTGTTTTTGTGCCCAAGTATGTGGGTTCCAAGACTTTAAATATTTTGATTCCATTCTGTTTGGTAACATGCAGAACTCTAACTCCTGATGCCTAGGTAGTCCTTTCTATGCTCTCTGCCCCCAGGTGTGCCCATGAACATTTAAGTCTGCTTGTGAGCATATTGAATTTCATAGAAATATAAATATTTTTACACAGTTGTCGCTTGCTAAAAATGTGGTGTAAGTGGCTAAAAAGAAGACAGAGCAAAAAGACTACCTGTAAAACTCCCATAAAAATGTAGTTTTGAACATCTGAGGACAGAAAAGTGAACCTGCTGTAGCCCACAGGTTTGCAAACAGACACCTCTTTTATTTGCTCTGCTCTAATGTACACTTTGTATTTATTCTTTGTAAACAGTCCATTGGAAGAGTGAGTCTATAAGAGGAATATTTGCAGAAACGGCTGTTTTTAAGAAAATACTGCAAAATATTTGCAGGTGGCCAATTACAACTTGGAGTTTCAACCACTTGTAAGAAGAGCTGGATTCTAGAAGTTGTTTTCATCCAGCCAGGGAGAAGATACCCACTCCTGCTTCAAAGCGGTTTTACATTACTTTGAGGATGTGATAGTCTAAGATCACTTGCAAGTTTGATAATCTGAGAGTCTTCCTTGCCTAGAAACACCCTGCTAGTGGCAAAGGAACTCCAGTGATTCTTACCTTCCTCTTCCATCTTCAAGAAGTGTATAGCGCCCAAAAAGAAAAATACAAGTGGATGTCTGTCTGTCTCTACCAATTTAATAAAAAATAGCTGTACTTTGAACTCATGTGAAGAGTCTGAATAGATGGAATTATCTGCAGGTGCGATTGAGCAAATTTTTAAATAATTAATAAAAAAATCTAACTTAGACTCAAGGAGTGTGCTAAGTTGTTCTAGCTTTTTTTTTTTTTTTTTTTTTTGCATAGCTCTTAAAATTAGTTAGCATTTATAGCTTTATACTGTAGAATGAAAGAGTTAAATTTATTTGTAAGGCTTCTTTCCTGAGACCTTGTAAGCCATATTTCAGAGACTTTCCACATCTGAGCTCCATAATCCCTGTAAATAGGGGATATAAAAAGGAAAAGCTGTAAGACCTTTATCTATATGTAGCACCAATAGTTTCCATGGTAAAAAAATGTTTTTCTTTTTCACTTTTTTTTCTCTGTTTTTACCACTAATTTTAGTCTTTTTGTTTGTTTATAGCCACTATCTTTGTTGAGTATTTCTATTTTTTCCAGTCTCAGGCTTAATATTTTTCATTGTTTTGGCTCTGCAGGCATCAGATGCCTCAAATGCCCTCAATGATGCCATCAGATTGTCCCTCAAATCCCCAAAGGCTCTGGAGATGTCATGTGTAACACTGTGCTCAGCAATGCAGCTTTTTCACCACATGTAGGAATAGAATGTGGTTATGGGGATTTACATGGAGGAGAGATGGAAAATGTGTGGTGAATGTTGATAAGAGCACCAACCTGTGGGAAATGGTAAATGGTACAATGGGAGACAATGGGAGAAATAGCTGCAGGAGACCTGCAGGAACATACTGGGATGAAGATGTAAAAAAAGAAGACATTTATTGCTTTTTTTTGCTTTTCAGCTTTCAGAGGGAATTGTGAACTTTCCATTGTTGAAATCTCCCATAGTCTTTTTATTGGCTCTGAGAAGCAATGTTAAGCTACAGAGGAGTGACTTAGGATGGGACAGGCTGTTTGTGTGAATTCCCACTTCCCGAGCAGCTTCCTGCAGCCCAGCTCCAAGATGGCTGTGGCTCTTTGTCTCCCAGCCCTTTCATTTCATGAGCACAAGCAGCAGCGCAAGATCAGATGTGGCAGCAGGCAGCCAGCTTAAGGCTGGAAAACATCTTTCAATTACTAAGGGTAAGCTGCTTGTTGCTTGCCAAAAATTGTAACAATATATGACAAGAACAGAGTAAAGGTATATCATAAAAAATAATCACAGAAATATAGTCTCCTCTCTGTTCTAGTGGAGCATTTGAAGCTGAATACTGCATTGCAATATTACGTCGGTATTTAATTTATGTTTTTCAGTCCTGAAGTCGACAAACAACATTTACAGATATGAAATTAAAACCCTGAGACTTAAGCTAGCACAGTGTTAGTTGGGATTTATGTTTTTTGAGCCTGTCCTGAGATGGTCTGCATCCAACATTTCTATTAACCAAATGGCCAAAGTTCACAGGGGTCTCGGTATTCTGAGAATCCATTTTGGTCCTTCCTTGGCACAACTTGATTTTATTTCTATTTTCAGCTGAGCACAATAAGTCTGTACAGCTGATAGAGTCAGGCTACATTTATTATCAGTCTCAGTTATCAGTTCACAGCAGGGACAGCTCAGTGGTTGCTGGCTGAAACATAAGCCTTGTGTATGGGTTTTATTCTTCCTTTTTTTTTTTTCTAGCCCAAAGGAAAAATCAAACTGTGCCTCTTTTTAGCTCATTCCTCCCTAGGCCAGTTGCAGATTTTACTGTGCTCCTGATTACTGAAGGTAATGATGGATATTAAAGGTGGCATCTCTCACAGTACAGATTGGTGCCATGCCCATTCAAAAACTTTGTACAACTTCTACCAGGGTATGGGTAATTAGCCTCCATCTCAATTAAGTACTTGCTTAGGTTTAAACATCAAAATCCCTTTTTTCTCAAGTCACAGCTTTACAAGGAGGTATGATGCCCTCTTTATTCCAAGACCTAATCTGCTCTCGGGTACTGAGCAGCTGTATATTTTCTTTCTGAAATGGGTGAAGTGTTTGCTTCATCCAAATTTGTAAAAGCCTAGGATGAAATAGGATATACATGTATAGAACATTGCAAAAATAAGAAAGAGAGAGCACCTTCTATCTTCTCTTTAAACCCAAGGCTTCCTCAAGTGCTCTGCACCTGCAAGTGTTATTGATTGGGAGATCAAGGTGCTGAGTCTGCCTGTGATTAAGCACTTTGTATTTACTGGCATCCCACCAGCTAATCAATTCTCCCTACCCTCCACACTCATTCCTGCTGCCCATTAGGGCTATTACACTTCACAGGCTTATGACATCATTTAAATAACAGCCAGTCCAGTCTGTGGATTGTCCTGAGTGTGTGGTGACTTTGGTAATCAGAAAGCATCATCTTATCACAGAATAAAAATCCAATAGCATTCCCTAATAAGTTTAGATCACAATTCCATTCTTGAAGCATTCTCATAAGTTTCTGCTGGATAGACTTGTACTGGAGTCAGTCTCTGACTTTGTCCCAGTGACTGATTTCCCTTATTTATCAATAGCTGCTCTTGCTTCAAGAGAAAAAATGCAGCTGCACTACGCCTCAATTTCAAAACAGGTGGTACTGAGGGACCTGCAACTTCCAAGGAACTTGTAGGGTTTAATCCAGTACGAGACCCAGTGTCTGTGCTTTACAAAGTAGGGATCCCTCCTCTTACCAAATCTGGCAGACAGTCGATTCAGATACTCAGAAGTATCTGAGAAAAATTAATTTCTGAGTTTACTTATTCTTTTCTTATTTAGGGCTTGAACAGAATGCTGGACATTGATTGCTCATTTATGAGAGACATTCTGGTGACCTGAAGTGTACAGCTGACAAAGTCTACAAAGTTCAAAGGTGTTGCTGAATAGACCTCAACAATTCTGCTGAGCCCATTAACCACCAGTGTTGGAAATGCTGAGACGTACACAAGGAGTCGGATTCAAGGAAAGGCTCTGCAGAAGAGCAACCATGAACCTGCTTCTTCCTCCATCACTGCTGTAGTCTCGGAAAAGTGAGCATCCTTCTGCTACCATAGGTCAGGGCATGCAGGATCTCTTCAGTTAGGGAGGTAGGGATCCCCAGCAAGGCAGAAAGCCTACCTGTTCTAGTTTAATTTATTTTATTCTTGGCCTCAGGACAACAGTTTTTGCTACTCTGAAGAAGAGCCTTGAGCTGGGTTCAGAGGTTTGGTCCTTTTTATTTAGCAGGTTCTCACTGTTGGAGCCAGCCAGAGATGAGGTGTTCAGCTGAGATCTAATCAACATTAAAGCTCAAGGCAGCAAAGGGGGACAACTTTGCAGAAAAGCAACTGTTAACACAGCCATTCTGGATCTGAAATTAATAGCAACTTAGCTGGATGATACCTTGTGCATAGTTGAATGGGCAGACCAGAGAGATGAGAGGTGGTGAAGCTCCATGATATCTTTGTTCTTTTGAGGACAGTAAAGAAAAATGCATAGTACAGTGATTTGGTGGACTGAACTTTATGAGCGCAGGATAAAGGATTGGATATTTACTTTTTCCTGGTTTTGGTGTATAGGACAGACACAAACTGGTCTGAAGTTTTGCAGTGGAGTTCTAGGCTTTGAACTCAGTCTTTGTTACTGACACTACTTGGTAGAAGAATTACAGCCTAAGTTCAGTGGAAAATGAGGGAGTAGATCATTCCATGGCATCCATTTCACCTAAGTATTTCACATACCTTCTTTTGCCACCAATCTGACACATTATGTGGGTCACCTGTTAAGGTAGAAGTTACTAAATACATTTTTCTGTTTATGCAAGCTTTGTGCATAAAATACTAGTAGTGCCCTTCTCAATTGTGTTCAAACCAAGCACTTAACATTTGTTCTACGCTGTCACACATGGTTTCTGTAATCTGTTCAAAATGAATCTCTTCCTTTTTAGTGCATCCCTTATGTCTGAGTGCTTCCAAGTCAAAGTCCAAATATTCTTCAAACATAAGTCAAGTGTCATTCACATAAAGAGCTGCTTGTTGCCTTTTGGGATATTTAAGTGCTAGTCTGAATTAGATACATTTAGCGTATAGACACAAAATACAAGTAGCATAGATTTTCTTTTTTTCCTTATGGAAATGAATTTATTAAACACTTGACCATGAGCCACACGTATGTGCAGGTGGTTACCCTTGGATATTTAATTTTGATGCAAAGCCTAAGAAAATATTTGGCCAGGCAGCTCCCTCTAGAAAAGGGTGTGGTGAATGAATTAGTTTCTTCAAGGAGTAAAACAATATGTGTTCCTGAAACCTCAGAACAGCCAGTAAAAACTGTGTGAGCACGTCTCTGTGCAAAAAGTGATTCCTGTAGCCAAGTCATGTTCTCTGTTGAACTGCAGGTAGCAGATGGCTCTGGAAATGCACATATTGAGCAGCATGCCACAGGGCATTATTAAGATTTTTAGCCCTCAAAAGGAGTCACATGAATTACTTTTCCCTTCTCAGGCCATATAAATTGCGGTGTATGGGGTGAGATATGAGGAAACAGCTGAAAATTCTGAGACCATCAGATAAATAACAATAGCCTCCAGGAAAAAAGGTGGTTTTTAGCACTATGCTGTCCAATTGATTCAGACTGTCACACTTCAAAGAAATGTTGAAATAGCTCCTTAAAAAGTTTTATTGTATTTAAATACATTGTGAAAAAGAAAAATTATTGAAGCCTTATTTTTAAAACATTTTGGGGTTTTTTGGAAAGTTTTCTGTTTTATAATGAGGAACAACTTTAAAAGTATAATGGGACAAAAATTTGGATGTGTGAATTTGTTGGTGATCTTCAGCTTACCACCAGAATGAAACCAGAAAACCTTAGAATCATCTGTGAGTTCAGATTCCTGGGGTCAGACTTGATTTGCTCCACAAGCTACATTTGCTTGTTGTGTAGATCAGCCTAGAGAGCCTGACTCACCTGGACCATTTCATTTGGACCATGTCAGACTCATTTGTAGTCACTGTTTTTAGTGACATCTATTTATTTCACTGGGACTTCATTTTACCTCTTAAAAATTCTGTCATTTTTGTCTTTGTAAAAAACTCACTGAGTATCTGACAGATCTTCACAGTTCACTCTCCCCTTAGCAAATAGTTGAAGAAAATGGTTCTGGTTTTTTCTAAATTGTGCCAAGAATAGACCACACTTTTATGCCTCTCAGCCTCCTTGTCATAGATTAGTTCCTATTCACACCTCCCTATAGTTAAGCTTGTCTGATAGCATTTTAACTTCTTATCTTCCCAATAACGTCTGAGAAATTGCTGTAGGTCTTGCAACCTGTACTACTGCTTAGGCAAAAATCTATTTTATGAACTTCACAATTCTGTTTCAATCAGACCTAATAATGTTGTCTAGTGCCATGAGCAGCAAGAAAAGGGAGGGAAAAACAAACAAAAAATGAACAAAAAAAGATATGTATTATTAAGAAGCAAGGCATCAAATTTAGAAAGAAACCAGGTGCTCATTTGATAGTGACTGCTTCTCTCAGCCCTGGTTGTGACACGTTGTAATGTGGAAAACTCTGCAATTCTACTGAGTAGCATTTTCTCAGAAAACATTCTTTCATTCAGTTCTGTGCCAACAGATTAAAAGTAGTGTCTAAAATAAAATCTTCAAGGAGATTTAGTCTGATTATTTTTTTATGATATACAAAACCTGAGAGCTTTTAGCAAAAAATTTGAAGTTCTGCTTAAATTAAAAAAATCTGTTCAGACCTCTTCAATCTATTTAGGGATTGTTTTAAGCCTACATCTTAATTAAGGTATTTATGCTCTGGAAGGAACATATGGTCTTAAAACTAATGTCTGAAACATTGGAACGATGAGACAGAGGAAAATTACATGAAAATACAATTGAAATTCTCGTGTGTTTGTTGCCTGAAGCCAACAAGCAGAAAAGGAACAGACAGTCACGTTGCAGAGTAGAGAATTCCAGTGTCTGCAGCTTGGTATAGAAATAGCAAAAGTTTTGCAATTAAAAGCAGGCACTTTTGTGAAGTTAGTACCATACAGGAGGAAATGTTGAGGGTAAAAGCAACCTCCTCCTAAATAATGGGCCTCCATGCTCGAAGGAAAAGTATACAATGAAAGCTCTGCAACTATGGTCATATTAATTCAAAATAATCGGACTCAAGTTGAAGGAAAAGACAAGAAAGCTGAGAGGAAATGTAGGGGCATGTTGCAGTGGGGATACTGCAACATACATATACCAAACCAGGAGTCCCGTGGAAAGGAAATATATATGGACAGACAGATTCTTGCTAGCTGTTTCAGAGATGTTTATTTCCCCAGCCGCATGGCCGGAGCTCTGCCCAGGAACTGTTCCAGTCACGGGACCAAGGGTCCTTCTGCCCGCGCAGGGAACACAAACCAACCCATGGGAACGAGGCTGAGCAGGGGCAGGGAAACCCCGTGCCTGTGCCCTCAGGGCCCCTCTGCCAGGGCTACATGGCAGGGGAGGGACCCCAACAGGGGCAAGTCATAACACTGTAAAAATATTGCAAGAAGAAAAAATGGTAGGGACACACACCACTGATAAATGCATATGTTTGGATTTTCCTGGCATAAACAGCTCCATTCCCTGCCTTAATACTGTAATGAACTCAGGAAGAAGCTTGCAAAAAGAGTTCATAAAAGCTGACACAGAAATGTCATCTGTTGTGCAGCAGAGAGGCTCAAACTATGCATTTGATCACAAAACAACACAGTTTGAGGAAGGGCCCTGTTTAGCATTCTCCCTGATTAAAAAGATATTTTGAAGAAATAAACAGCTTAAAATAAACCTGATCCTGCTATTGGAGTCCCCCAAGCACCGAATTACGCTGATTCTATTGGGGACTCTGCAAAAAAAGGTGGAAATCATGCAGAGAAGGAGAAGATAGGAAGGATCACGAGTTGCACAGGGAGGGCATGTGCAATCAAGTTTTATCTGACACACTAGATGCAGCAACAAACATCTCAGTAAAATAGTTCTCCTGGAATAAATATTTGCCGGTACAAATGCTGTGACCTCTCCTTCAAAACACAAAATCTCTAAGATGGGGAGTGTGCAATTTATATTCCATACCCTTCACTCATCCCCCTGCCTGAAGGCACAGTCTGAGTGCTGGGATATTATGGTAATGCTGATGTTGAGTAAGGATTAAATTTACTTCAAGTGCTTTGTCTGCAATATGTTTTTGCTGGGAATAAACAGAAAGCACTATGCAAATTTGACCAAGACACATTCAACAATTGCTGCTTTAAGAACTCTGGAGAGCTTGAGCAGCATCAATCACTTGGTCAACCTCCTCCTGACTAGGTCCTCTCCCACACTGCCATCAGTCCTTGCAATCTATACTGCCCTTCCCACAGTGCTAGATTCAGGATTTCTCAAGGTGCTGGGTTTGAGACCTCTAGTGTTTTTGATTCAGATGTTTCAGAATTTCATTTTTCTTCTGCAAACACTACAGCATAGGTCTGTATAGCAATCCTCACTCTTAGGATTAAGGGGAATTTACTATGACTGAGAGTGTAATTACAGGAGGCCAGTAATAAACCAGCTCATACACCAAAACCTGACGGTCTGACACTTGTGTAACACAGACATGTAACTGGGAATATGGGTGATTCTGTTATGTATTTTGTTCTGTTTGGGACATAACGAAGAATAGGATAATATATGTGAAAATTCAATTCATAAAGACAATTTCATACTGGAGATGTACTGGAGATTTCATACTACCTACACCAGAAGTCTCAAATCTAGGTATCCATTCTCGATGTAATAAATTAAAATCCCAGCAACCTGAAGCTTCCAAAGGCAACTAGATGTGGTGATTCTTAGGTGTAGGAGTGAAGTCAAGATGAGAAACTTGTGCATGGAAATATCTGCTTTTTTACCCATTGTCCTTGTCCCTTTCCATGTTCTTTGGCTCTCTCTTCTATCGGTTACTTACAATTCTGTGTTCCAGCTCTTTCCAATATTTCCTTCCATCTCCTGCATGTTATGACTGTAGAGAAATAGAAGATGTGGAGAAAACTTTATGAATACAGGTGTGGTGCACTAATATGTGCAGGCATGTTGTCCATTTTCTCTGTAAGAAGGCAGTTTTTAAACTATGCAGGAGATCACTCTATTGCATCTGAAATTTGGGATCTTGTATAAATGGGAAATTTAAAATTAAAAACTGAAAATTAAAGTAATTAGAACTGACTTAATTGTAACTTGGAGAAGTAGTCCACCTGAATCTTCCAAGTATGGTAAAAATCCTTGCATACACCATTAGATGGATTTCTCCCCTTCCATTGCTTTCTCAGTTTCCTGTTGCCACTATTTTCCACATCTCTTGTATATTTAATATCCTTTGGGGTTTAAAAGTTGCTTCTACAAATATTTGCAGGCTTTGATGTTCTGTACTTGACAGATTAATAACCTCAAACTGTTCAGCAACCCTCTATCTCTTTAAAAGATCTCATCAGATGAAATGTAATACACACTCTTGGTTACGGGCTTGAGAATGTTGAAAAGTGCCATGAGAGGAACTGGTTTGCAGTAATTCTCTTTGAATCCAGGAACCAGTTTAAATATATTTTTTAACCAAATAAAGTAATTTTTGTTTGTTTTTGTTTGTTTGTTGTTTGGTTTGTTTTTTTGCTTGTTTGCTTCCTATTCAAAGAAACAAGATTGAATGCAGAAAATTCCATTCTTTCACTTGATAGTGACTCTACAACCCTCTGTTTCTCCATGTGAACATCACCATAGGACTGGATGTAGGATGTATTTGACCAGCTCAGAATTCCAGAGAAGATACTTCCGTTAGTGTGATGCTCTAAGCCTCTCTGTACCCACCTTCATTTTGGGCCACATTCAGCACTGCAGCTGGAAAAGTCCATGACAAGTCAGAGACCCTGCCAAGTGATGGCCCTCCAAAAACCTCAAAATGCTGCCTTTGGGATGAAATACAAGCTCTAAGATAATTTCTGAAGGTCTTCCAGTGAGGAGGGTGCTATGCCAGATGGAGCATGTGGTACAGTGCATCCCTTTGGAGTGACTCCTGTGCTGGTGCTGAGGTCACAGCATACGGCCTGGACTATTCACTACTTGCCATCTAAGTTTACACTTTGGAAAGACAAGGAAGAGTGAGAGGGCAGAAGTCCCCCTAGCTAAGGACAGACAACAGAAGATAATTTAATTCAGGCAGCTCTTCCATCTTTGGAGGCTTTTGGAGCTGCACAGGTTGCTGCACGTCTGGAAACTCATATACTGTGAATTTCCACACGCTAATCCACACAGACACATTGTTTTTCTCTCTAGGGACAGACCAGAGAGCAGTCAGTGTCTCTTAGAGGCACCCTGCTGTGGTGGAAGAGGAATATAACATACATTAACCTAGGCAGAATGGCTGTAGCTCTGCTCACTTTTCAGCAGTATGACAGAAACAAAAGATTTTTGATGTATAATAGAGAAGCAGAACTCAACATCTGCAGAGTCAGGCAAATTCTTCTCATTTCTTGCAAGTAGGAGACAATCCATGCAGGGAATATACCTCTGCTTATGCTGTTGTTTTCAAACATGCAAACCCAAAACACAAGCAAGGTATTACTGCAAGGACCAGCTCAGGCAAAATATGGGAGTAATCATAGCACTACAGAGAACTTCATTTTCTGTCATCTACTGCCAGTTTATAGACTTTTCCTTTGAAAAGCAAATAGCACAGGGTGTTTCATGAAAATAGGAGCAATACTGGCAAGCAAAATAATCTGTGACTTCAGTGGATGCCGCTTGAAGCCTCCCCTGGTGCTCAGTGTCAGTTCTGAGACTAGTGCAGTCTGGAAGAAAACAGGGTTAAGAAAGATGCGAAGACAGCTCTCGAATGTCTAAAAAGACTGCTGTAAGTAGGGAAAGAATAAATTGTTGTCAAGACCTGCCAGGGAAAGGGCAAAGAATAATGGGTTGAAGTTGCAACAGAGAGAGTAACAAAGTGGCTGCTGGGGTGGCTGTGGGATCATCACTGCTGCTGGTGCTTGCGAGCAGCATCAGCACACATTCCCCAGCAGCCATGGGACATTCCTCCTCAGAGTGGGAGTGGTAACCTCTCAGAGACTTTTTCCTGCTCCTGACTTCAATTTCACTGGCTAGGTGTGAAGCACAGAGCCTGAATTCAGCTGCAAACTTCTTTTGAAATACGTACGCCTGTAAGAATTTTATTATTCATAGATGGGGGTGAAGAGTGAGGATAAAATATGAAGTGTTCTTTGAGATGTCAGTTCCAAACCAAGTGTTGAACGGCATAAAGAAGCTTTGCTCAGGACAGCACTTCAGTAATATTTTCTTTTATAATGCTAATTATATTAAATTGTTTTATTTGGGTTTTAGTTTAAAATAACACTCAGAGAACTCAAGAGTCCCTAGACAGTTCCTCTGCTGGGGCCGAAATGGCATCCAACTAAATGCGTAAAGTCCAGTCGCTATACTACAAGAGGAGTTTGAAAGTGTTCCCCAGTATCTCTAATTCTACCCAAACTCATGCATACTGCACTGTTTGACATATAATTCGGCTTTTGTGATGGCAGTAAATATTATATAGAATTAACCTGTTGTTCCAAGCATGAACTGTGTTTCTATATATTCTTCTCTGTCATGGTTTGGCTGTAACACTGCTAAAGCTGTTCCATCAGACTTTTGGTATCAGAGCTGAGGACATTCTGGAGGTGAAGGAGGCATGGTAGGGTAGTTGGGAGCATCTCAAATCTTAGGATGGCTACATCCCTGTAGGAGCAGCAATAGCCCAAGCAAGCACTTACTCAGCCACCAAGTTTCTCCAAGGAGAGGAGCCAGACCCTGCTCTGACAAAAGCCAGCCTGCAGGACATCGAGAGGATCACATTCCTGGCCAAGGACATTGGCCATATTGCAAGCAAGAATCCTGAACTAGCAGAACCGTGCACATATAGTCCATGCTTTTCACTTTTTAGGAAGATTTCTGTGCCTGCTAAACATCTGTGGCTATCTATTTTTGAGTTAGGATTATATATTGCTGTAAAATAATTCCAGTTAGACGTTAGTCCTAAAGATCAACTTTTAACAAAATGCGAGGGTGTTTATATTAAAACACACAGCAAAGCCCTTTTAAAGGTAGAGACAGAAGTTCGGGATAGCAAAAACATTGTTTTGTGCCAGAAGGTCAGTTGTGGGGTTGCTAATTTGAAACTAAAGTTCAGTACAGTATAGGATTGAGGAAACACAGATTTATGGCATTAAGTATGGTCTTTCTGTTCTGAAAAGGTTTTGTAAATTGTAAAAGAAAGATTCTCTCTAGGAAAATATCTGATCTGGGAAGACAGAGGGAAAAAAATTCCACTGTTATTGTGAGTTTATACACATGAATCAAGCTGAGCATATACTTAAGTCTTTTTCTCACTCAGGACTCCTGGCCTTTTGATTTCTGTGAAGTATATGCAAAGACATAAAGGCAAAGAGAAAGAAAAGGTACTCCAAAAAAGGGTCTGTTATCATTTATACCAATTAATGATATATTCCAATTACGTTCGTTAAGCCCCAATACAACTGAAGTCAAGGTAGTATTGAACTGGGATGAATTTGTTTTAACTGACCTAGAGAAAAAGCTTCTGAGTATGTGAGTTGTTATTAGCACCTGACTGCATAAATATCTTTCTTTTTCCTAAAGAATAATAAGTATTTTGGTCCTATTTATGACTTCCTATTTTGCAGACTCTCTCTATTACATACGTTCAATAAAGCATAATGCTTATCAATTTCATTTTATGTATTTGTTGTATATTTATGAGATTTTTTTTTTTACTGGGTTTATTCCACATTGAGTGGAATCACCCATATATGTGTTTTTTCATGCTGTACATGAAGTGCATCTTCATTATCCATTATCAAGCTGCAGCAAGAGTATTGAGACACTAGGATAGCAGAAGAAAAGAAATTAGGAGCATAAATGGTTGCATTTGGGGAGACCGTGTGCAGTGGTTTGAAACTCCAATGCACCATGTTTCCTAACAATAAGAAAACTTATGTTGCGAGAACATGTATTCTTTTTTCTTAGCTCACAGATTAAAAGACTCAAGTCAGACTGAGCAATATTAAGTTATGCCCCTAGTGTTGATAGATTGCATAGAACTCATGTCATTCAAGACTTCTGTTCACATCCTATGGTTGTATTTTTTTCTAAATATTTAGTGGACTGCTAATTTCTCATGTTTTACTCATTTAGTTGCTTCACCAGTATTGTCTAGATGTGACTTTTGCAAAATTGCATTCCGACTCCCCCAGTCTGGGGACCGGCAGCCCATAACTTGCCCTGTCTACACTCAAATTTCCCTGTATATGGGCTCTTTGAGGGCTTTGACTCCTTGCCCAGGATTTGTGGATCTCCAAAGCCTGACTGCTCTGGGGAGGCTGCAGAGATGTCACAACTCTGGATGCATCCACGGCTCTTGTGCAGACCACCAAAGGAGCACGTACACAGGGAGCTCAGGGCACATTGGCCCCACAGCACACGACCTGAAATGGAGCTCTCTGCATGCACTCAAAATCTCCTGGGCTCCACAAGCCCTGGGCTTAATGGAACATGTGCAGCAGGCCTGACTTTTCTCACAAACAGGTTATCTGTATTTCATGTGTGCAGTTGCTCTGAGGTATCCCAGATGCATCAATTTCCCTTCGTTTGAATTATCTGGGCAGAAATCCTGGACAGAAATATGGGAATCCTGCCTCTAATACGAGCAGCACTAGGGGAAGAGGAAATGAGTATGACACTACATTAGCATGCTGTATATTTACACTAAATTGGCTGTTGTAATCTGAGTTGAAGTCATTATCCCTATACAGGCTGGGCATCACTTTATGCATTATAATGTCATTTTAATTCTGCAGGTTATATCAGCTTGCTTTTTTCCCCCACTTTCCAGCTGTGAGATGTGTTGCAATTGGATTTTCATGCCATTCCCAGCTTTCCACCCCTCTAAAGCAAGAGATTATTGAATGTATGCCCCCTTTCCAATTTCTAGGTGCCTATGCAAGGCGAAAGACATCATAAACAGGAAATATAATTTGTAATTCCTTATTAATACTGTATCTCTGCTATCATTTGTCACCTCCTTTGTTACTGTTACTGTAAGTGTTGTGCAGAATCTCATTAGTGGTCATGCTTTCTGGTTTCTGTTCTCTGTTTTAAGTCTGTTTCTCATTTCCTGGATGTTAGTTTTTGCTCGAGGGTTGTTTTAATTTATGGTATTGTCATTCTGGCTCCTATTTGTGGTGTGAGATGATGGTCTGTGTGCATTTCTAACAGTTCTTGTAGCTTTTCACATTCATGTAATTCTTTCTTTCAAGTACTCCCAAGTTCATGTTATTTTGCATAATGTCATTGCTGTCTGGATAAAAATTATTGCACTTTAAGCATCAGTAAAGACATTTATCATCTGATTTAGAGTATTTTGACATTTGCATATTAGATGGAATATTTTGATACTGGGCTTTTTCCATGCTGGCAAATGAGCAATTAAACAGCTTCACAGATGTTACTGAGGGTCTTTCAAGAACATTTCATTGCAATCTACGGGGCAGTGCTTTTGCAGTGAGACATCAGAACATTCAGGTTCAGCTCGGACAAAGGAAATAAATGGCTCTTCTCTATGGCATCAAGAAGTAGAATGTTTACAGTAGGGTATGCCCAGCCACTGCCCTGGAGGGACGACTGCTGAGATAAGGAGATTGCTCAAAGTCCCAGCAAAACTCCCCTGGAAAGGCAACCACTTCAGTTACAGCGAAAACAAGACAGACCCAGAATCCTCTGGGAGACCCTATGCAGATCCTTTGTAGCCCATTGGCCTTTACCCTTTGACACCCACCCCCTGTATCCCTATAAAGCCAGCCCTCTGCCCCTGCAAGAGAGAGTGCTCGTGCCTGGTCTCCCCTTTGCTGGAGTACGGACCAATAAAGCTACCTTCGTGCGGAACAGCTACACGGGCCTCTCGTCTCTCTCCCTGGTCTGGCCTGGAGGCTGCCCTGCAGAGCTGAGCTGGAATCACGAGCTGATAATCACTAAAGAGCTGACAGCTTCTGCACGGGCCCTCCTGCCAGCAGCTGAGGGAAGACACTGGGCCTCGGGAAGACGATCTCTTTTGGGACCATCTCTCCGGACTGGTCACAGCTTCCTCGGTCAGAGCTACTAGCCCCACACCAGCTGCCATAGTTTACCATAAAGAAAGAGAAATTATTTTAATAAATTGGTCCAAACCTTCTTTTCATCTCTTGTTATTGTAATTCAGTAGCAGCCATCATCCATTTAAAAAGGAGAACTGTGTATGAGGGCTGTCAATCTCTAATATTAACTAACCATAAATTCCTCTTCCCAAGCACAGAAGTGTCTTGAAGTCATGAGGTCCTATGAAATGTTGAGAGGGGGAAGAAGTATTTCCTATTTGGCTTCCCTGATTTTGGGGCTTATATTCACATGATCGTGTTTTATTCCATAATCACATGGAATGACCATATGCTCCAGTTTAATTATGTGAATACAGAGATTTAAAAGCTCTGGATGTAAGAAGCATTCACTATTTGTAAGATTTCAGTAGTTTTGTGATGCTGACAGGTCTGGTTTTTTTTTTTTTTTTTCATTTCTTCATGGGTTTGAGAAAATTGTGTTTCTGTCCTGGTTTAGAGAGTGAGGTTCATTAATTTAGTGTTTTCTAACACATGTCCGCTTACCTTGACTGTTTTCTTAGGCCACACAAAAGCTGTCAGAATTTGCATCCCAGATGTATTTCCAAAGAGGGGTGTATGAAATCAGCAACTTTGGGTAACAATTCTGAGAGCATTATAGGTGAAATCCAAAGCTGATATCATGAGCAACCTGAAGAGATGCAGATGTGGTACGAAGAGTGCTCTTTTAAGGTTGATGCCTGTCATCATGCAATATACATATTTAAGTAAGTTTGATATGACTTTAGCTTTGATGATGCTCAGATGAGGTAAAGTTAGGTTTGATCAACTCTTCTGAACATTGTTCTACTTTTACTTGGGCCTTTGAGCACTTTTGCTGAGAAATATTACTTCATTTCATTGGTCCAGAAAGCAGATAGTTTTTCTGGTGTTGTTTTGGCCCTGTGAGCATTAACAGGATAATCTTGCATTGGTTTTAGATGTGATAAAATAATCATTTTAGGCTTGATATAGTTATTAAATATTTCCTCCATGTTGATGTCCATTTGTATTTTTCCTAATTTTTTCTCAGGACAAGTATTTTCCAACTTACAGAACTAATCCACTGTTTATCTGTTTTGTTCTGATCTTCTGTTCCTTTCAGTTGAGTCTGAATAAAATATTTTGCTCCTTTATGCTGTCTGAGGCAAACATGGGGCCAGGGGGAATACCAGAGGCATTCCCCCTAATCCCTTTTCTTTCAGGGCAGAAATTTGAACCTGGCAATCAGAAGTTACCAAAGGAAAAGCTGCCAGAAATTTTAATATGAGTAAAATGAAATTATGTAACCACTAATCTTCTCAAAAGAGGAAGTTGTGCATGGTCTCCTGTTTGTTTGGGCTTTTTTCCCTGGAGTTTGCTCCCCTGTCTTTACCACAAAACAAGCAAATAAAAATCTTACGACAGAATGCCAGCATGGGAAGTATCATCCTGATTGTTTAAAAATTGATAGTTGTAAACATCTGGCAATGAGAAATGTCTGGTTTCCTTGGCAATAGTGGAAGAAACTGTTCAGCATATAACTATGCATTTATCTATTGTAGAGGAGCTGATGAAGATGCTGGGTGGAATCATGGTCTCCCTGATACCAATGGAAATTGGATATTGATGTGTGGTTCCATTCTCCAGATAAGTTACTACTTGATACATAAATGTTGGGTTTAGAAACTGAAGTAACTAATTAAAAACCTGGTGTCAGAGGTATCTAAGGAGACAGTCACAGATGAACAATGAACAAGTGTCAACATGTTAGAATCAAAAATCTAAACATTTTAGATCAAGCAAGCCTAGGCTTTGTTGACAGATCATTGTAGCTAGGAAGCTCCTCAAACAAAACCTGACAAGTTCAATTTTGTTAACAAATTATTTTACACCAAAGTAATCTACAAAACACTGAGAACCTTCTTTTGATTTCAGTGGTCACTAGCTTTGGGCATTTCACATACTCAGGTCCTAACGCAAACCAATTAAGTTATCCTTTATTCGAATTATTTGATGATTTCATAAATGAGGAGGACATGGAATATTACAAGTTATGAAACCCCTGGGAATACAGGTGCAAAGGCATGAAGTTATTTAATTAAAAAGGAGAAAAAATGGGACTCCATTGCTGACACTCTCTTTGGACTTGCACAGCTAAGAAAATTTGCTGCATTAGATGGCAGACCACAGTGAAAGCTGCTAGTGGGAAATCCTAGAAGCCGTCAATGCTGGAGTTGTCTGCAGAGTTACTTGGACAGTCTGACAGCAGGCACTCAGCAACGAAATGACAAATTTATTCCAGAAGTCACGAAAGGTTTCTCCAGGAATAATGGAGTTACTGACCAAAGAAAATATTTAGTTCAGATGCGCTCTTCGGAGGGTTGTTTCTCCTCCTGGCTTGAAATGTTTTATTGCAGGTATCTGGCAATTCTGCTGTAATGACAGTGATACAGTGCTGAAGCAAAAATAAAATTAAAAATACGACAGCCTAAAAACTTGAGTGGGACCATGTGCTACAAAGCAGTTAGAAGGGAAGAAATAATACCAAGAAAGATTATTTTCAAAGTCCATTAAAAATTCTGATATTAAACTATCAGCAAGAGAATTCAGATTCATTTCTGCTGTGGACACTCTCAAAGAACAGAGTCTGACCTCTCCTTTTATTAGGTTGGTTTTTTTTTTTGGAACTACTGAGCATTTGCTTCTCCTGCTGACTTTAAATAGAAGCCTTGGGGACTCCATGCTGTTAAGAATGAGGCCTGTGATCATTAGCTGAAGGACCTGATCATAAAAGAGATACTTATCTGAGTCCACAGGCCTCTTTGCATGGGGCTTTTCTTGGAAAAGAAAGGAAATAGATGAGAAAAGAGACAGCCCAGATGCTAAATTTTTACTACTTCATCAGTGTCTGACTGGACCTGATGGTTTCCATGACCATCATTCTGATCTCTTCTTTCCAGCCTTTCTCTTATCTCCACCACCTGAGACACATTCTGTATCTGACTTTTTGTTCTCTTCCTCACTTTCTTGTCTTTCTTACCAGTCTTCTCCCTTGCATTTTATTTAACATTTCTCTGATAATTATTCTGCTTCTTCCCTATCCATTTCTGCCCCTCTGCCAAGATTAAAATGGGGGAAATGCCTAGGAATACCTCACATACCTTGGGAACTACAATTATATTTGCTTTAATTCATTCCTAGGTGTTCTGGACAAAGGGACAGGCAGAATCCAACCTTGCATCCACGGAGTTAACATGGATTGGTGTCCTGCTGGACAAGCAGATATCCAGCTAGTTGTTTGCATCCTGCCTTGCACAAAGACAGTCACACATACAGCTGGTTGTTCACTAGGTCCTATCACAACAACCATGGCTAATACCATGGTGAATCAGTTGACCATAATTTTTTGGCTTCTGTAGCTTGCAAAGATGAGTGCATTCAAAATTCACTAAATGAATTATTACACTGGTCTGTGATTACTTTGAATTTGTAATTTCTTTCTAAGACATGAAGATTTAAATAATCCATTTAGTCACTGTTGTTCTATATTAATTCAGTGTTTGGTTAGACTCTGGGCAGGCTACAACGTTAGGGTCATTTTAACTCCTGTTTTCATTAACCGTTATTATATCTGCTCCTGAAGTGTATGCAAATGATGGGTAGTATGAATTTGTCAGAATTATTGTAACTTCATTCTGTTTGTCAGGCATAGCGGGCTCCTCTCTAGTTCATTGTTTTGGGAAGGCTGTTCTGCACTTGTCTCTTTAATTTCATTTTGCATGCAGGGCTGGTGGTTTCTGCACTGTAGCCTGTGCTTCCCATGGGGGTTTTGTTTGCTCATGGAATTACTCCTGATGATAACACCGCACTTCAGGCCTGCCTGGGTATTCCTTTGTGTCATTGTGCACTACCCATGCACGTACCCTACATCACTACATCCCTTTAAGAAAATAGTATTATTTATTACCACAATAACTAAAATTCACTGTGCAAGTTGAGGGGCAGAAAATGTTCTCTCTCTCCAGAGAATGACAGTCTGCACAGAAAGCAGAGTTGATATGGAATCAAGAAAATCTCAATGGATTATTTTTTACATAAATACATGACAAAGAGAAAAATTAATTAGGGCACACAGTTGTTCCTTGTAGCTACATAAGAATACTAGAAATAACTAAGCAGTATTTTGTGTTTTATTGTAAACACAGAAATTTTTATCTGGCTTACTGATTAATAGGCTCTAGAGAGGCTGATGATAGCACAATGACACTTGGTCTGTAATGATGGTTTATGTGCTTCCCCCAGCTCTTCCTCATTGCTGGGTTGATTGAATAGAAGAAGAACAATGGATTTTACCCTGGTTGTAGTGTTCCAGGTACTTTACCTCCTCCTTCCCTTCTCCATCTCCTGACAAAAAATGGTAAGTCAACACTAAGGCAAAGAGGTCATTATGAAGAAATGTCAATGCACTCAGTTTCTTGTTGACAGACCTCAAATGCTCTATTTTTTTTCACGTTTTTGCAGTCATTAACTTCACTGATGTTTCTCCTAATTTCTTTATACAGATATATATTAAAGCAGAGTGATGCATTTTTCCATATACTTGCCCCAAAATGTAGGGAAACAGAAGTAAAAAGCCCTAATCCATAAGCTTTTGATAGAAAAGGAGAACAGGACATGTGAGTTTGAAGAAAGGTATCAAAGCCGCAAGGAAAGCAGCAAGGAAGGCAGGCAAGAACACCTTTGCTGGCTGGGGATTTCCTTCATTTCCTAGTCTGTTCTGTGATGGAGGATTTCTGCTGCCTGGGCAGGCAGGGCCTGTACCCAAGTGCAGCAAGGGAAGGGTGGGTCTTCCCTCTATCCAGTCTCTTCAGGGATCCAGATCCCATCAGGACTTTTCTGGTACACTCCACAAAAATGTTGGCTTTTCTTTTTCCCCTCAAGATTATTTAAAAATTCTACTGTGTGGGTTGACAAATTTTCACATAAATTATGTAGCAAGTGACTTATGGTTATTATTTCTAAAATTAAGAGATTCAAACAAACTTGTTAATTTTACTTTAAGATATCCAAATTTTAAACAGTGTTTTATAAGCCTATAATGGACCAGGTCAAAAAACTTTATGCACTTAAAAAAATCGAAGAGATTCTACTTCAGTTTTCCATTAAGGAATTTATCTACTGTTTCCACCTTCAGAGTGTCATGCATTAAGAAAAATGTTTTCCATAGGAAGGAATTATTTCCTTCTAGAGTGCAATATGGTTGAAAGTTTTATCATCCAGTCTGAAAATGTTCATACAAGAAATTCCATTTTGAAGCAAATTAGAAGTCTACATTTCGTGTTGTTTGGTGTGCTTATTATCAATATCATAGGTAGTGTAATAGAGATTAACTTTCAGTCTCATAGGGTGCCAGACTGAAATCTGATGGGTTGGTTTTGGTTTTGTTTAGTTTCTTTATTTGTCAGTACAGGGTATGGATTTCTTCATCTAAAAATGAAGCAAATAGCAGGTAACACTATTACCACTTTCTTCAGCAGTTCACACATACCTTTTAGCTTGACTGATAATGTGTTTAAATAAGGAGTTTAAAATATCTAAAGAACATATATTCAGCTTTTAGTGAAACTCAGTGATATTTGGTTTTTTTGAAAATTGTTCCTCTCATACTTTCATTGTGGTTTGAATGGAAGATTTTATTTTCTTTCTTAGAAGAGAAAGCAACAACTGTAAAAGGCTTCCCAGTTTTCTGCATGTTAATTTTATTCCAATCATTCCATTTCCAAGCTTCCTCCAGGCTAAAGGGAAGGAAAAAGATGGTCTTGCAATACAGACAGATGTTAGCAAATGGAGGCTATTCCAGTGCAAAACAGCATTAATTTCATCTGACTGTAGGCATGTAGAAATGCTTTGGGTGTGCTCTCACAATAGCAAAGAAAGAAGAGCATCTCCTGGACAATTCTTTAGAGCAGTGCAAGAGCAGCTTGTCCTGAGGACTTGGTGTGTTCCTTTTGGAATGGGGAAGAGGTTTTGGACTAGCCTGAGTCTAAACAAGAACCCTTTGGTGCTGGGTGCTTTAGAAGCACACCTGGAAGGCAGGTTCCAGCTCTGCCTCATCAGCCCATGGCTGCTCCACAAGGTCCAGCAAAGGTGAACAAAGTTTCTCAAGGGCCTCCCTAACATTATGCTAATGTGGGGTGAATTTCCCCACAGGTACTTTGCTGCCTCCATTTTGAAATATTTCTAGGAATGTAGCTTGACGTCAAAGTTTTAGATAGTTCAAAACAGGTGTGAAATGAATCTCTGAAGTATAAAAGCCATTCTCAAATATCATTGATTCTGAAGAAGTTTGTCTTCTGTGCAAGTATGTCTTGAACCTACAGAGCTTCAGAAGTACTTGTTTCTCCCTCTCTGAATTTCAGAGCCATATAAATTGCAGATAGTCAAATGAATAGCAAAGGGCCGTATCCAGCAGCCACATCATCTGCCAAAAATGTTAACTGAGCCCTGCAAAGAGCTCTAAAATTATTGGTTCTGTCCTAGGGCACAGGGACCTGCACAGAGAGAAAGAGCAGACCCTCTGATTCTCACTGAGGGCACAAATCCTGAAAGAAGCCTTGGGGAAGTTTTCATTTTCTCTGAGTTTAAAAATAAAGAAATACAATACAATAACTGATGAACAAGACTCATTGTTCAAAGTTCAGCCCTCACTGTGTATACCTGCAGTTTTCAGAACAGCAGAGGACCTAATTTTTCTTCTTTTGTGCAATAAATAGCTAGGTTATTTCGATTTTATCATTCTCATTGTGGCTTTTTGATTTTAGTGTACTTCCCCATTGAACATGAGACATAAAAATTACTTCTTCTAAATATTATCAAGATGAATTTTCTGTCTTACCAACTAGTGAGGTGAGATATTTATGCTAAAGGTTCTTTTTGTAACCTTTCTCCTCTAAGAAATCCTAGTCTGAAAGGTGGAAAAGCTCTATAATGTATTTTGCACAGGTTTTGCTTCACCTTCTTCATTCTCTTCAGTATTTTCCTCTCTCCATTTCTCTTCTTTCCAGTGCTGCAACATTTTTAATGCATCCTAAACAGAAAAGCTTCTCAAGCCAAGAAATACACTTAATGCAAAAAGCAAAACAAAATAGTGAAGGAAAGTGTTCTAAAAATTAACCTCCCAAGTGCTGCTCAGTAGACTGAAAGTTTTGAGAGTGAAAGCATGGTTTAAGCACTTAAAGCAAATTTAAGATCCTAATTCCTGCATTATAAAACCACTGTATTTTAAAATACAGCGGATACAAAGAAGGAGGAGCCTGTGGGACCAAAAGCAAATCATTAATGTATTTTGCAGAATTAGGATATAAAACTTTTCTTTCACTTATATCAACACACAAAGTCTGAGGATTCATTGCCTTCTCTTGCTTTCACATTCAGTTGCATTTAATTTCATGTTAAACGTGATGCACTTGGTATCTACAGACTAAACCAAGAATTTGTCCCCATCCTTTTTCAGTTGCTTTTAACTTTCTTAATTCTTACTGCACAGACTGACATCATGCATGCAAAGTCTTAGAAAAGCTATTTTGACAGTTTTCTTAATAGGCTCTAATTTGAAAACGTGGGTTTGTCGTGGAAAATAAGCTCTAGAAACTAAAACAGGGCTTGATGAGCACCTGTGACTGAAACCCAGCTGATTCAGTGTTTCAGTTGTGAGGATTATACTTAAACCTACATCTTCTGACTTCCCATGTCAAGTTCTGTTCAAGTCAATTCTGTGCCTGTCCTACTTGCTGACTAAATGCTTATAACCTTAAACATAGTGATCATGCTTGCACACCCTCTTTTTTTTACCTCAAAGTGACATTCATCCAAAGTATTTTAAAATCCATTTTGAGGAACACTGAGGTTTTTCAGATCACACACTAAACACTGCAAGGAACTGGTTGCTCACCTTCAAAGACAAGTATGCAGAGATATTTGCTTGAGAGAAAGTGTTCAGAGGCAGTCTGAGAGGAAAAAATGCCTTCTGCTTGTTCTTTTTAGGAAAAGGGAAGAACTAAGAGATTCCCAACATAGTTTCCTGTGAGAAAGGAAGAAAATCCTTCCAATCTTCTTTCTCTCTCGGTTTTCCCTTTTTAAGAATTTGTTTTACTTTTGCAAGTATGTCTCTACAAGTCAGTTTGTTCTCTTTAACATAAGCTGGCTGTGAATTAAATCCAAGACTTTAACAAAAACTTTGTTCACTGTTAAAAGTTCAACCCTTTCTCACAGATTTTTTTTCCTAGCTTTTTAGCAAAGGCCTTTTTCCTTGTTCAAACACCCATTGGCACCTTGAGTGTGTCTCTTTCCAGACAATGAATGTTCACAATCAGCAATAACTTATGTTTACTGAGCTTTGAAATTTTGTATGCCATGCAATGTTCTTTCTATATGGAATTTTCTGCTGTAGCACCAATGCAGGTTTACTTTCTGGGATAACTTTCTGTCACTAGTGTTCCTGTCAGTTATCATGCAGATTTATCAAAACTGTAGGTTTCTGAGAATCTTTGCTTTCTTGGTGCTTGGAATTTCTCTGATGTCAAAATCACCACAGCAACTGCAAACTGTGTGAGCTTCCAAAGTCGCCTTCCACTTTTGTGCATTGGCTCTGACAGATTTGGACCTCAAGAATGCAAAATTGTCCATGCTACTAGAAGTCAGTAAGATAAAAACTTGCAGGTTTTATGTGAGCACAAAAAAAGTTTTTGTAGAACTGATAGATATAAATTTTTTTATGAGGAACAAAATTTTGTAATCCCAGTGGTGACAGAAGACAAAATTTTAAAGCAAATATGCTGCCAGTTCAATCTCCTTTGACCCATATTACTCAGCAAATCACTGAATGTTAATTTTGAACAGTAGCATTAATTGCCTTGCTGCATCCATGCCAGAATTATTTCTAGATTAATGAGAGATGGTTTAAATTAGAGAAACTGGATCTAGAATGGACTTCAATAAGCAAAAATGTTGATGTATTTAGGCAGGATTTTGGTTTGGACCGCTAGAGAGAAAAGGCATTTGTGATCCTGTTATAAATGTCCTGCTTTACTTTCCCAGATGCTGAAGAAGCTGCATTTGGAGCCAAAACCAGCTCAGTGTCGTGGAGCAGTTGCTGCTGGGGGCCTGGGTCTGCCTTCACTCATTATCCCAAGGGTCTCATGAGAGGTCAGTGGCACTCAGGACTCCCTAAGCAACTCTTATTTTGCTCCAACTTTATTTTCTCTTACTCAGGGAGTGGGTCTCTCCTCAGAGGAAGGCAGGACTATGGAGCTTTTCAGTTCTTCATTCCCCAGGTGTCTGTGGTCCAACAAACTCTTTGCAGGACACACAGTGCCAGCAGCCTGGGTCAGTGTAATACCATGATTCAGGGGCAGCAAGCCTTGAGGGGTGAGGCAAAGAAACTGTGATTTCTGCGAGAAAACCAACTTTGAAGGCTTCTCCTCAGTTTTCAGAAACAGAAGATACTTCAGAAGCAATGAAAAAGTACACTGCTGGAAAAAATCACATAAAACCTGAAACACAAAAGCTCATTTTAAAAGGCTTTTTGTATTTTACAGAACAATTTGCATTAAAATATCTCCTCTTAAAAAAGAAAGAAAAAAACCAGTTATTTGAGTATTTTTAACCTGCTTTTCAATCTGTTATTTTCAGTCCCTTTAATTCTGGTGATCTCAGCAAATAGGCATTCACTGTGCTCCATCCACATCTTTTTTATTCAGTTTTTATTTCCTACCCCCTCAGATTAACTAGTGGAATGGATAATATAAACATCCCCTGAGTACTTCAGTACCAGACTAATTCAACAGACACACACACCTACATGCACACCCCCACTGGCAGGTTGCACTAATTTCTCAACTGCTAGAAAAAGTTGTTGCAGAACTGTTCAATATTTGGGTTGTCACCAATGAAAATTAATTACCCCTGTGCCCCTTTGTCTCGCAGCATTACAAGCCAAACCTGTACAATTCAGGAGTTTTCTCTGGAGAAGTTGCTAAGAGATTTCTCCCTTATGAATCAGGTTTTATTTGGACTTTTATAATCGCCAGTGATTTGAATTCTCTCCCCACAGCTTCTTCTGAGGAGACTAAACAATAGAGTGAAATGATTTATTTGTAGCACAATAGTTATTCTTGAGGTTTATTCTTGCTTACACGTCTACATGCTGGGGATGATTACATGATTACAAGACAGACACAATAAAATCTTTAAATGTAATAAAGCACTAGCGTTTCATTTAAGATGGTTACATAGCAAAAATGCAGGTTTTAAAGGCCTTAATATCTCAGTTTGCTTTGTAACATTAAAAATAGCTATATCACATTCTCTTCCTTTGGTTCATGATCAGGTCGGTTGCTAAGAAACCCTTCCTCAGGTGGCTTTGAACTTCCTCGGCATTTTCATCTGTAGCTGTACTACCTTGTTGAGGCACAGGATCCTGCTGCTGCCTTGCTGGAATTTACATTCCTTGCTGGAAGTGGTGCAGCTATTGTGCAGATAAGCAGCTAATTCATTGGTGTGTCAAAGCATTATGCTTTCCTCTTCAGTATTTCTTGTCTTGTGGTTTTTAAGTGTATCATTTAAGGCTCTATGTACTGAAAAAGTGTGCACAAGACAGAGCTAGTCATGAAATACTCCGATCTGTTCTGGACCCTCCCTTTTTATGTCTGGGGCTTGTGCCGTAAACTAATGAGACTCTTCACATCCCCAACCGTGTGCCTTCCATGGAGCTCTCGGAGACTCCAGCACAACAGTCAAGTTCCTCGCTGTAAATCAAAATGTTTGGAGGGGGTTTCTCCTTCCTCCTTTTCCTGTTTCAAATAAAGCACATTTCAGGAGAGCGGCAGTGACACAAAGAGCAGCCAGACTGTCGGAGGGAATGGTTTCTTTTAAATATCGTTCCACAGAATTCAAGTGCACTATGTTCAAACTGGTGGCTGTTGATTGACAGCCTCAGAAATAGGTTATGCTGAACACTGCGTTCTTAACTGCACATGGAATACTATATAAAGTAACCTACATACACACCCATATGCATTTAGGTGAATGTATAGTAAGTTTATTTATTCAGAAAGCACATTCATTGCATGTGTAATGCCATCATTGCTTTAATCATTGTTTTTTTTATTAATTTTAACATCTGATAAACTTTGTAAAGTTCAGCACTTATTGAACTAGAAATAACTGAGGGAATATTTATGAATTTTCAAGTTAGAGTTTGTTTATCAAATTAGTGAACTTCAAATCAGTTCCAAAAGAAAGCAGTCATGAAGGAAAAGCTCTCCACTAGGAAAAATTAAGTCAGCCAGCAACTGGAGGATAAATTCATAGGAAAAATAAATCTGACCATTATATTATGAAGTTGCCTTATTAACCGTGTTTATGTTCTGAGATTTTCCTTTTTCCTTCTCCATTGTTTCAATAAATGTCTTTTCTTCTAGTGTTTTATACTTTAATATGGATCTATGTTTATATTGCCATATTTCTGGCAGAATCATATGTTCATCTAAACCTATTTGCATCTGAGGATTAGCATTGGCATACCTTGTATTTGTTAATATTGGGTCATACCCTCAACAGGTGGAAAATGCCATGTCTTCTTTGACTTCAAGGGAACTGTGCCAAGCGATGACTTTTCTTCCATTGCTTCATTTCACCTAGGTTTTGAGTACTTCCAAAATACATACCAATCTGTGAATGTGGTTTTCAAAAGTAAAAACAAAGGAATCAATATTTTTCAAAAAAATGTAGATTTCTGTATAGGCCAAAGATTTCTCAAAACTGCAAGCCCTAATATTCCCTGATCCAGCAAACTATAAGTTAAACAACTTTGTTGTGCTGCATGACAGTTCTTTGTCTGAAAGGTTAAGGCAGGCTTTAAAATGTGCTTAGCCTGCCATATTGTGTTTTTATTTTCAGAGAGCTAGTGTGGATAAAGAAAAGAAACCAAAGTGTAGAACAAAGTTAGCTTGGATTTCCTGTGACCTTGGGGTGTTTGGTGAAAATGTCTTTGATTTAGAATTGAATAACAGACAAATAATTTGGGGTTTATCTAATAGTTATAATTAATACTAGGAAAAGGTCAAAACTTTATGAAATTTAGTCATTAAAGTCCCATTTTCTTCATTTGCAAAAAAAGCTGTTGCCAAAGGTAATTCAGTATCTACAAACATTCAAACTAAAATATGTCTGAAGTTTTCAAACTGAGATTTCCTATTTGCTGAATAGCTAAAGAATATTATTTAAAGGATGGAAAATCGCTTAATCTGAGGAGTGGGTTGAGGCATTGACTTCAGCCAAAAAAGCTATATCTGAAACCAAACTTTGCAAGAGATTTCTGGATATTATGGCTCATCTAATTATTTAGACTTGTCTCATGAAAGTTAAATCTAAATGAGTGTTGTCCCAAAGCTTTTGAGAGCATGAAAAAGATGGAAGTGGAACAGAATCTGACTCAGCTTTTTGTATTTTCTCTACCAATCAAGCATTTTGATAGAGTCAACAGTTCCTCTGTGGCATTCTGTAGAGGTTTTCTATTAAAAGAAAAACATTTAGCAAATACTTTGCTTCTTTAGCAGGGAGGAAATGTTTTACCGTACTCTCCAGCTACTGCTTCTCTTTTGCTGAAGTATGTGCTAACATTATACTCAGCTTGATTATCTATTCACCATTTCTCAATAGGATTTTCTATCTAAGACACAAACGCAGTTGAGGCAGGAACACACATCAGGAGATGACCTGGTCCAGCTCCCTGCTCAGAGCAGGGTCAGACAAACCAGGTTGCTTGGGGATGTGTCCAGTCGAGTTTTGAGTAACTCCAGGGGTGGAGACTCCACAGCTCCTCTGGGCAACCTCTACCAGTGTTTGACCACCCTTGAGCTGGGTCTGGCTGAGATGGAGTTAATTTTCCCATAGCAACCCTCACAGTGCTGGGCTTTGCACTGGCAGCCAGAAAGGTGTTGAGAACCTGCCAGAGTTTGGGTACTGCTGAGCAGTGCTCCCACAGCATCAAGGCCATCAGACCTTGCCTGCTGATTGGAAGCAGAGAATGAATCTTTTGCTTGCCTTTGTTTCCATGTGTGGCCTTTGCTTTTACTCCATTAAACTGCCTTTCACTTGACTGACAAGTTCTTTTTCATGTGATTTTCTTCCCCCTATCCTGCTGAGGAGGGAAATGATAGAGTGAATTGGTGGGCACCTGACATCCAGCCAAGGTCAACCCACTACACACCCTCTCTGTAAAAGTGTTTTCTTTAGTTTCCTGTATTTAAATTTGTTCCAATTGCCTCTTCTCTAGGGAGCTTAGTGACAGGACAGGATTCTGGCTCCATCTTCTTTACACCCCCCATCAATTATTTATACACATTGATAAGATTCCCCTGAGCCTTCTCTGCTCCAGGCTGGAGAGTCCCAGCTCTGTCTATATCCATTCTGACTCTTCCCAGTCACATTCTTGACTTTCATGTGTTTAGAAATGGCTTCCAGGATTGTTTGCCCCCTCACTTTCCCAGGAATTAAGAGGAGGCTGACCTCTTCTGTCTGTAGTTCTCTGGATGCTCCATCTGGCTCTTCTTGAAAGTAGGGGCGACATTTGCTTTGTTTAGTCCTCAGGAAATTCCCCCAATTGCCACAACCTTTCACAGACTTTTGGCAGGCCAAATTTTACCTGTTGAGACTGAGGTGATCACACTGACCTTGCCAGTTTTTAATTCAGCCATCTTCATGGCCCGTCATGCCTTTTCCTGCCCCATTCAGCAGTGAGTCCACAGTCTCCCTTGTCTTCTTTTTGCTGATGAAGTACCTTGGGCAGTCCTTCTTGTTGCCATTCACATTCCTTGCCAAGTTCCAGTCCAGGTGGATTGTGACTTTGCTAAACCCCAGCAAGGTCACATAGTGTCTCTTTATTCCTCCCAGGTCACTTGACCTTCTTTCCACCTTAATCCGTTCTTTTTACGCTTGGGTTTTGTCAGCAGCTCCTTGTTCATCCAAACAGACCTCCTGCCAATTTGGCTTGGCTTTCTCCTGCATGTGCAGATGGACCATTCTTGAGCTTGGAGAAAGTGGTACTTGGAAATCAACAACTTCTCCTTCTCTCCATATCCCATGGCATACTTCGAAGTCAGTCCCAGTGTCTTCCCTCCTGAGATCTGGGCTTGCAATACTAAGTTTTGCCATTCTCCCTCCTCTCAGGATCCGAAACTCAGGCCTCTCATGGTCACTGAAGCAGATGTTGTCTCTGTGAGAAACCACCACCCTCTGGTCCATTAAGTAGGAAAGTAAGACACAAACCTGACCTATCTCTGTGACAGAATATGTGTAAGTTTTTTGAAAATAATTGTGATGGGGTGTTTGGTCTTTTAAAACTATGAGAATTAATCCTTTAGGGCCAATGTTACAGTGCTTCTGGAATTTGCTTTTTATAAATTATTTCAGGGCAGGAGGTGAGGGCAAATGGGGAGGAAATGGTTTCAGAGAAGTCATAGGGGAGCCATAAGAAATCTGTGTGTGAAGGCCAAACCGCAGACCAGGTCCTGGGTGGGCCAGCTCTCTGCTCTCCACGGTCCTCACAGGGAAGAAATCATCCCAGTTACAGGTAGTTCCCACCCATTCTCTCATTTAGTTCACAAAAACCAGATTCCCAATGAGTGTAACAGGAGAACACAGGATTAGGACAAGACAAATAGGAAAACAGTGGCCTCTGCAGTCTTGCCTTTTCCCAGACTGAGGTCAAGTAAGATGCAGCCACTGATAAGTCTATACAAAACTTTCTGTTCTTTTATTTCAATTTTTAGCAGCTTAGAGACAGAACCATCTGAGGAATATCTGAACTAATTTTGATGGAGATTTGGTTACAGCAGGACTGCTCTTCTGACAAGATGAACAGAGACCTGCAGGAAAGGTGCAGTTTACTTTCCATTTACATGCTATTGAAAAGCCTTGGTATACTTAGTAGTACTTGGAGTACTACAATAATTCATTTGTAGATGTAAGAATTTATGTTAAAAGTCTTGGTTTTGGTTTATGTAGCAGGTTCTTTATAACACATTAACAAGTAATTTTCCACTTAGAATAAAAGTTATATTTCAAATCAGAAATATATTCTTGAGAACAGAAAGCAAAATTTTAAGTGGGGCATATAAAAATGATGCTAAAATAGTATTGATGCAGAAAAAAAATGCTAGGGGATTTTGCAAGGAGATTTTGCAAAGAGATAGGTCCATGAATAACTTTTTCTGTTTTGTTTTTATAACACTCTGGCCAAAAACATCAAAAAGTGCTGGAAAAGCCTTGTAAAATCATTTAGTCCATTCCTCAAACCCCTGCCAGTTCATTCTCCGCTGTCTTGTCCAAGCTTAACTGACTCAAACAATGGGTTTCCACCACTTCTCTTGGGAGATATTTCTGCACTATAATAGATCCCATTGTTAGGAAATTTTGCTAAATGTTCCTTCAGTCAGTCTTAATCCATTAATTTTACTGACATGCTACTGGGTCACCATAACCAGCACATCTTTCTTGCTAATTTTCTAGTCTTCAGTTATTTGTAGGTGACCAGAGCACACTCTCTTTCCCTCTGGTCATCACTGAGCTTAGGTAGCACACCAGGGTTTAGAACATTTCTTTTTTCACTACTTTTACAGGTTAGTTTCTGCAGTTATTTTCATTGCTTTGCCGGTTCATTGACTTTCTTTGATATTCTGGTTCTTTTCCTTCCCATTTTTGATCTTGTATCCTTTCACCTGAAAGGGACTAACATCAGATTTAAGTTACAGCAATGTGTATTTCTGATTAGTTCTATCAACTTTTCTCCTTCCTACTGAAGGAGATTGTTAAGACATTTTTCTAATATGTCCTGAAAGACTGAGACAGGTTGGCATTTTGCTTGCAAAATATTCTACGCTGTTGGCAGAAATAAGGGTTACTATTAAAAATAAAATGCCATTTATTATTTTACATTTCATGATGTCACATTTCAAGTGCCTTTAATTTTCTGTTGCAGGAGACATTAAAACAATTAATAAAACTTTGTTTCTACCTGGAACTAAAATGCTCCCTCCTCACTTAATTATTTGTTCATGGTGTGCAGCCAATTCCACATGGGGACCCTTCCATGGTCTTTGTCAGGCCATGAGAGGTAAGAAGAGACCATATTAATTCATCAATAATTTGTTTATTTTCTGTTATACAATGTGCTTCACTCTCAAGTGACATGTGCAGAGACCTGTTCCTTGAAAGATGGCTCAAGTTTTCTCAGACATCTGTTTGTTCAAAGGCCTTTTGCATGTTCCAAAAATTAATCCAGCTGGGTTCAGGATTCAGTAACCAATTTAACCACTGTAGAAGAATGGGCATGACTTACACTTTCATAGAGTTTTTTCATTCATCCCTTATAAATCATGTAAATGTGGTAACTATTCATTAATCTGTCCTTTCGGTTTGCTTTCAGCCACCATCCACTGCAACTCTCATATGAAAGGCATTTTGTTCCTTTATAAGAAGCTGTGAAAAGCTACCCTAATTTTAAACTAAAAATATGTATGATTTTGGATTTCTTATGTGTAAAAAGTAATAACAAATTGAATGTCTGCAAAATTCGTATAAAAATGCACAATGGATCATGTAATTCCATGCATAACTAATTCATTACTGAATTAAAAAATGTGAGTTTTTGCTTTTAATGGAGAGAAATATGGAAAGACAAAGCCTTATTTTCTGCATATGGGTTAATTAAGTTGCCTAGTGAAAGATGTTCTGTCTACAGCAGGGGTCTTGAAACTGGATGATTTTTAAAGTCCCTTCCAACCTGGCTATTGTATGATTCTGTGAAGTGGGCACTCTCTAACGCTTACAGGGCTCTTTTCTTTTCTTTTCTTTTCTTTTCTTTTCTTTTCTTTTCAAATTTCTTTCTTTTTTTGTTTTCTACTGTAAAAGGCTGCACTGAAAAGAGAGGAACCAAGCAAAGGAGAAGAAGTGACATGACACTTCTTAGCAAAATGCAAAGAAATAACACTTGAATGATGGCATTTGGGTGGAGAACGTGATCAGTTCTGTCTCATGTAATACATGAAAACTTTGCCATGTGGTGATCACCAGCAAAGCTCAAGAGTCATTGAAAAGGGAAGCCTTCTCAGTTCTCTGATTTATGAAGTATGCCTTGAAATCCACAGAGACAATGCTTTCCATATACTGGGCTTCCCTTTTTTTCTGACTGCTACCTGTCCTTTCATCAGTGTGTTCACAAGGATACAGCTGCAGGCTCAGAACCCTGACTGTAAGATTTTTGGGCCATGTCCTTGCCTCTTGTTTAATTACAGTATTAAGCACACATACATTGCTTTATAAACAGGAAAAAGATGTTGAGAATCCTTAATCAGAGCTGCTAATCACAGCTTTTTAAATGTGTTTATACAGAAATGCTAGGCCACTTTCCACAGTAATTTAAATCTCTTGCACCCTCACTAGTTTCAACAGAAAAAGGCAAGAGTAGGGTAAGAACAAAACAGGTCAGGATTTTTCTCCAGAGGAAAAAATCCAGGTCTGGCATTTAAAGCTATGCTATAAAACACTTCCTCAGTTAAGACTGACAAACTTCCTGAAGTTTTACACTGTAAAATTTACAAAGAGGAAGAGATGCTAGAAACATAAGCAGTTTTTCACAGCTGTCAGTCTCAAAAGCAGTATCACTGACACAGCCACTGAGAGATGTGTCAAAGTGAAGAACAGGTGAAAGAAGAGCATCTGTGGTTTGGCGAAGTACTTGACTAATCAAGCCAAAGATGGAAGCAATTTCAATTGCTGCTTGTTATTATGATACAGAAGATTTCCATAGATGCTAAAGACCCAGAGCAGGTCCTGTTTTTATTAGGTGCTTTACGAAGTTTTACATAGACACTGAAAGGATAAACCTCACTAATTGTGTATAACTGCTGGAAAGGAAAAAGTATGTCCCTGGACTATTTGCAACTATGTTATGATTACCTGGGCTGCAGTATATTCACTTTGATAACTCACTGAATCCTGCTGAATCTACTTTTTACTCTACTGGAGTAACAATTCCATAGATTTCCTTAATGTTTGCCACTTCCATTAACCCCAGTGACAACAGGCAAGCTGACTTTTTTCTTATGGATTTACACAGGTTGGTATCACTCTTTTCATCTCCTGTAGACAAATAGTCAGAGAATTATCATTTCCAATGTCATAACAGTATGTAACCAACTATAATCTTTATATATTCTCCTTATCAGTTATTCTGAGTTCTCCTGTGCTCTCCTCTCCCCAGATTTTGAAAAAAACTCTCATAAAAGCAGCAAGCTACTGGAATATATAACTCTAAGAGTTTTAAAACAGATGATTGGGGTGTTATTATCTTCTGAAGATATGTGGGTGATGTGGAAGGAAATTATCCTGGGATCTAAATCGTGGTGTACGTACTATTTTAAGGGAGTTATGAATGACAAGGAGTCACAGTATTTGTTCTATTTGAAAAAAACCAGTAGTGGTTTCACTTCAGTTTCATTATCTCTGGTTTCTTATGCACAGAAGCATAGTTTTACCTAATATTTGAAGTTCTTAAAATTATTTTTGTCATGTAATTGATCACTTCTGGTTTTTTGTCCCACTGCTAGGTTTGGATTACTTTATCTGACACAAATGCTTATGGCTCAACTCTGACTTCAGATGAACGGGCACCATTCCCATTGAAGTCAATGGGAGCTGCACTTGGGTATTGGAGAGAGCGTTTGGGGCCTTTGGCCTTAACACAACCAAATATGCTATAAAGTATTTTTAAATTCTATTAGCTGAGAACCAGCATTTCCCTGGTGCAGCTGATTCTGTTTGTTCTGTATCTATCACTAATTTTTTCAGGAAATGTTTACAAGTGGAGTCATGTATCAAATCTGATTAGCTGAATGGTAACTATGAAAAATAACTGGCTTAGAATTAGGTAGCAGAGACTGAAAGTGCCTTTAGGAATTCAATCAAATTTATGCCCTTGTATGTGGAGAGCAATTTAGCTTTAAAATTTGTACCACATGTAATAAATCCAATTTAATTTTCAAAGACCCCTTTGTTTAGCATTTGGTTTAAACATAGCATAAGCTATTTCTCCCTCTACCTATAAAAAATGTAAATTATTCATGTTACCTGTATTCAGCGACCTCTACATGAACCTTCCCAAACCACAAATGACCTGCTGCAGCACAAGTTCATTCCTAGGTTTTGTGCACAGTGTCTAAATTAATCTTCCAAGCTGCAATTGCAGGTTATGTTACTTTTAGTTTGGCTGCATCAGATGATTAGTTGGTAAATATGACATTTTGATTGTTCTGAGAAAAATCCTTAAATTAGAGCTTTCTGATATTAGAGAATCAAAAGCCTTATAAGTTTTCTTTGTATGCCTTGGGCCAGATTGTCAGAACAGTTCTCATCTCTGGTGTGGAGGATCTATTTTAGTTACTGTCTTAAGATTCTTCTTTTGTTTTTCATAACACACAATACTAATACATTCCCAGGGGTTCAAATAATATTCTCCTACTTGCCACTTAATGCCTTAAAAAATATTTGTCTGTTATCACTTAAATTCTTCAATTTTCACAAATAGCTCCTGAAAAAAGTAGGTAAAATCCCTCCCATCTTTGCTTTCTCTATGGGGCAAAAGGAAACTTGGTTGTTTTCATTTCTTTGGCTTGAATGTATATGAAAGAAACTGCACAGAGAGATGAAACTGGCAAAACTATGAATCTTTTTTGTCTGGCTGGAAGCTTCTGGAGAAGAGAAAATACTACAAAACGTAGATCTGATTGGTTGTGTTGTAGTTGCATTCAGAAAAAATACAAATTATTTTTATTTAATAACAAAAACCTAAGTTAGGCTGTATAAAATTGGAAAACAACTAGTGTAACTTATTGATTTTACTCTTGCAACCATTTCTCTTATTTCTGATTGAACCATTTGACATGGTATGGGCCCCCTTCGCTCTGCCTCAGTGGTTCAAGGCTATGAGATATGAGTAGGGCTGTGATCATAACTGTGTCCTCAATTTCCAGTCTATTGTAGCAACATTTCTTAGCAAATCTTCATCTCTCCCTCTCATCTTCTTCTTTAGCCTCAGCTTTGGACAGCTCATCCTTTGACTCCCCTATAAGGAGACTGGACCTTGTCCAGGTCCCCGTGGAGGGCATCCTGTCCTTCAGGTCTGAAGTAATACTTCAGTGCTCTAGCTTTTTTTGTCATCTAGTTAGGAGACATCCTCTTTCCTTTTGGCTAAGACTTTCTTAGTCAGTGGGCTGCCTAAATCGACATCTACCATATGGAAAAAGTATGAATGATTGAATTCCTTAAAGAGTGGAAAGTGACAGACACAACTGAAGGAAATCAAGCTGATGGACCCATCAGAAGTCAGTAAGAGATAAATTCTGCTTCCTTGTTTGTCTTCCCTTTTCCTCTGAATATTAATATGCTTTTTTAAACAGCAGGAAAACAATGTAGAAAGGATAATCCATGCATCAAAACAAAACAGCCAGGGTAACTACAGGTTTCTGGGATCCGGCAAAAGATCCAAGAGTTTCCACAGGCTTCTGGGGTCTGAATGGATGCCTGGAGCATTTTGTACTAATATATTTGGAAAACACTCAAGTCACATAGGTGGCCCAATGAGTGTGAGCCGTATTGAGTGCATTAAAAATCCTTGTGCTCAGTCTCAGTTGTTAGTTTCTTTTATCCTGTAGGCTTTTGGGCCTCTAATAAGTGCTGCAGATTGACTGTGGCTTCAGAATTCTGTATAGGTGTCTCAGTCTGCTGTTAAAACAAACCAACTGAATGAAGGCTGGGCATTTTTGGCAAATGGTAGGATATTTGCTGACTTTTTTATTTGGGCAGTTAATTAGCATTAAATCGGCACAGCTAATTCAGTACAATTGTCAGTAATAGGGTGACTGTCCTTATCATAAGCTGTCTGACTGACACGTAGATCTCTTTGTCATAAGAGACACAAAGGAGTGGCTCGTAGATGTTATCCTTACTGATGGGATGCCAAGATATGTAAAAAAAAAAGTTATTGTAGCTCTCTGGATCCTTAGTGTTAGATTTCAAAAACCACAGGCAATTCAAACAGCCCTCTGAGAGCAGGGGATTATTTTTTGTTCCTTGGGATATCCATTACCTTTTGGGTTTGCTTAGCTGTATAGCTGCCCAAGGAACTATAAAATGAAGCCAAAGGACCTAGTAAGTCAAAAATATCATGTAAGTGCTGTCACAACTCACTTTAATTTATTGTATAAAGTGCAGGTAGTGACTTATTCCACCATTGGAAACTCTGATTTAAGATCTCAAAATTTAGAGCTATGTCTTTCCAAAGCCATCAGCATTTGACCCAAGACCTCTCCAGTTAAGAAAAACAGAGTGGCAGACCTGAGCTACCTTCCTTGAATATCAGAAGTTGGGACCCTAAGGTCTGCTTACACATCCAGGTGGCTCCATTTGCAGAAGTGCCAAGCAGCCTTCCAGGGCAAGCTTTGGACCAGGCTCCAGTACAGGGCTTTGATTTAAGAGTTGGATTTTGACCCTACAAGAAAGATGTAGAGGGACTTTTTATGAGAGGATGTAGGGACAAGAAAAGGGGTAATGGGTTCAAACTGAACGTGAGTAGGGTTAGATTAGATATTAGGAAAGAATTCTTCCCTGTGAGAGTGGTGAAACACTGGCACAGGTTGCCCAGAGAAATTGTAGATGCCTCACCCCTGGAAGTGTTTAAGGCCAGGTTGGATGGAGCTCTGAGCAACCTGGACTAGTGGAAGGTGTCCCTGCCCACAGCAAGGGGGTGGGAATGAGTGTTTTTAAGGCCCCTTCCAGCCCAAACCATTTTGTGATTCTATGAAATTATCAGTTGAGCAGAAGTCAGCACCAGCCACTGACAGTCCTGCCTTTCAACCACTACTTAGGGAGGGCTACGGGGCCATGAAGTTGCTTTGCCAAAACTGCAGCTGCAGAAACACTGTAGATCCTTGACCTTGGACTGACAGAGCTGCTCTGGAGTTCCTTGAGGAGCTGAGCCTGCTGGGAGGTGAAACTGTAATACAAAGAGACTGGTAGTTACAAAAAAAAAAAAAAAAATTACTACCAGAACACCTATTGATGAAATACTGTTAAAGGGATGCTGGCAGCATTTGAAAAGTGTTCCCGGATGTGTTTTTAATAACATTGGCCCAGAGAATGAGAATGTGTACTCTGAGTTGTAATAACACTGAAGAATGTACTAGACCACAAACTGAGCATCATAAAACCGTTGTTTTCACATTTTCCTAATAAAATGCCATGGCATTGTAAATCTGTTTTTATTTTGTTTGTAATGGCAGAAATGTGTTTATCATAAAATCATACCCTCTTTCAAACTGTAGGCCATAGGACCGTGATATAATTCATCCTGTTCAGGATCATGGTTTGCATCACTCCAGTCTGAACAAAATTTGCAATATGCTACTTAAAATCCCATACTTTTAAAATGCATCATAACACTAAGTGCACAGTCAGGTCTGTGCTGACACTGCAGTTTGTGGCAAAGTGAATCAGAAAGAAAGCATAAAGCAGTTAAATGACAACATGTGGAGTAAAGTGGGACTATCTGGAATACTTGTGACAGAGGCCCCGTGTGAAATGGCAAACACGACTGATAAGTCATGGTATAATTAAACGTGCTCAAGTTTCAGCTTATCGAAGATTCCTTTCCTCCAAAGTGCCAAACACCCAAGTACCTATTAATTAAATTTAAAGTTATGCCTCAGTCTACAAATCATGAGGTTGTAACAATTAACTTCCTTCTAAACCAGACCATTTTATTTCGTGATATAAGTATGTATGAGCACTGCATCTCTACAGCAATATAAATGTGTGTAAATTTGCAAGGAAGAAATTAAAGTGATTAGATGTATAAGAGCAGTCTTCAGGGGCTCAGTTGTATCAAAATTTCCTACACAGATAGAACATTCAGCAGTAGAGCATACCAAATAAAAAAAAAACCCCTACAAACTCATTGTGAATTGCAACATAAATGTTGTTCTTTAATAATTTATGACAAAGAAAGCTTTTTAGAAGGTAATGGGATTCACTGTAACATCCAAATAGAAGGTACCATGCAATAAACTATTATTCTCTCATTTTCTAGTCCTCTTGGTATGATTTGGCTTTGTGGATATAATGTAAATTATGAATGGGGTATTCTTTAATTATAAAAAATAGAGCCACATATGTCTGTATTAATAGACCATTTTGATCTGTACACTTGATTTTTCACTTGAGAGGGCAGCAGCTTCATCTTATGCCACTTGAGAGGCCTGATCCTTTCATAATAAGTACCCACTCCACTGTAAGGCATTGAATACCAAGATCAAGCACTCACTCTTTGTGGCTCTGCTGTTCCCTTCTGGGAACCACCTAAACCAGTTTGAATGGAGAGGTGGAAGTGGGAGAATCATCCCAAGCACAAGAGAAAAAGACCAAACACACTTAAGGAGATCAAGAAAGGAGCAAGCTTAACTAGTCTCTGAGCTGAGGCAGCCTCTCATGTTTTCATTACCTTCTATTCATCTCCAACAGTTCTGCCAAAAAGATGATGCTGCAAGATTTTATTTAGAATAAGAGGGGTTGTGATGAGATTGCCTCAACCCATTTAAGAAACCAAGCATACGAAATATGATTAGGATACAAACTGAAACATGCTGTAGATACAAAATTTATGATAAAATTACATTACAGCAGCTCAGTCTGAAAGGATCTATGTTTCTCCTTTGTATAAAACATATTGTTCCAGATTCTCAGTGGGGATATGTTTTCAGAGCTCATTCATTTTCACAGAGCGACACAAATCTACACCAGGTGAGGATCTTGCCTAATATTGATTTTCTTCACAACATTTCAGCCAGGGATTTAATTCAGGATTAAATGTGTATTTCCTCTCTTCCTGCTAATATTGCATTCTCTCTGTGTTCTTAAAATACCTATAGACAATTGAAACAGAGGTTATACATTGATCAATACTAGAAAGGGAAAAAAGTGAACAAATCTTGTCAGACAAGGTCAATCAAAGTAGTAGATGAAGCTCTGAGTAATAAGACATGTTTCGAGGGAGTACAAAATAGTGAGAAAGAATTGTGGACATCTATGACTTCTAAAACTCTAAAATGTTTATCCCAAACCACCTTTAAAATGAGGCATTTCACTGTTGGATGTCTCTAAGCAGAAAATGCGATCAAAGAGGCAGATTGCCCCAGGATGAAGAAGATTGCTAAAGAATAAATTCAGAATTTGCTGTAAAAGCAACTGAAAATATATCCTTCAAAGTATGAGGGCTTTTTAAAAAATTTTTTCAGTCCTCATGTTATAAAAGTATCCTGAGGATGTTTCAAAAGGGGATTAGGAAGTCAAGAAGCTACTGGAGAGGGCTCAGCAAAAGCTACAAAGGTGATGAGGGGTGTGGAGCATCTCTGTTATGAGGAGAGACTGTAGGAGCTGAGCATGGTTGGAGTGGAGAAGGCTGAGAGGGGACCTCATCAATGCTTACAAAGACCTCCAAGGTGGGTGCCAAGAGGATGGTGCCAGACACTTTTCAGTGGTGCCCAGTGACAGGACAAGGAGCAATGGCTGTAACTAAAACACAAGAAACTCCACCTCATCACGAGGAAGAACTTTGCACTGAGGGTGGCAGGGCACTGGAACAGCTACTCAGGGAGGGCGCAGAGTCTCCCTCTCTGGAGACACTCCAAACCCACTTGGACACCTTCCTGTGTCACCTCCTCCAGGTGACCCTGCCTGGGCAGGGGTTTGGACTGGATTATTTCCAGAGGGCCCTTCCAAACCAAACCATCCTGTGATTCTGTGAGATCTGCTTCTCTAACTCAAGAAGCTTGACATATAGAAGTTATTCATTATTCTATGAAATTTCTGGGGGTCTGCCATAGGTCAATTCAGACAACTGCTTGGGAATAGAGTACCCATGTGGGTGCTTGAAATAAGTTTTAGAAAAGCATCTGTATCAAATATCTCACAAATATCTATAACTGTTTGCAAAATCAACAAGGCTGCTTAAATTCCCAATAAACTTCCAGCATCTCCCTGGATATGCTGCAGATTTGGACATCTCATCATGCACTAGAGTAGCTTAGTAAAAGTTTAAAAGGAAAATGTACCATAGGGGATAAAATTCAGCTAGGGAATTTATCCCATAGAGGAAAGAGAGTCCTTAGAACTGGAGTTCCTTGAGGACACTTTCAGGTCTATTTTAAAGTTTTCAAAATAATGTTTTCTTCATTCAGCTTTCAACTAAAAAAAAAAAGTCACAGAAAAGCAGAAAGCTTTTAGATAAACTATTTTTATTCAGTCAAAACTGCTTATGTTGTGAAGTCTATATTCTAGTCTGCTCTAGTAAGTGATGAACCTGATGTAGTCAGAGCATTTCTCTGTTCAGTGCTACAGAATTACAATGGAAGCAAGTGATAGACTTCTGCAAATAAAAGAATGGACATAAAGAGAAGACCCTTCATTTTCCTTCTGCAGGGCTTGAAAGGAGAAATGGGCACTTATTTCCCACACACTTAATGGCTGAAGCTGGATGAGAAAGACAAAGATCTTTTCAACAATCAAAAACACCGTGGTTATAATCCTAATAGGTCTGACAAAGTATGATAATATCTAACATCTAGCATAGTATGTTGTTGTTAGTGACAGAAAAAACAAAGATAGTTAACAAGCAAAAATAGTGGCTCAGTTTTAGCAACTGTTAGTTGAACAAACTCTAAGGAATCCAGAAATTAAAGATTAAAAAAGCAGTTAACTACAAAAACATGTGGCAAGGACATGTGTGTGCGTCTGTATGTCAGAGTAAAGACAACGGTGGGTCATCTAAGCAAATAACCACTGGAATGCCTGAGTAGATATATATGATTCTTTAAAAATTCAACCTGTCTACCTAAATCTCCTGGAAAAGATGGGCAGGCAATCTTTTGCATTGAATCTCTGAATGACTTAGAAGGTTCTCCTCTCTCCAGTGACCAGCAATAGGACACAAGGAAATGGAATGAAGTTGTGTCAGGGGAACTTCAGATTAGATATCTGGAAAAATTCTTCACTGAGAGGGCATTTGGTCACTGGAACAGGCTCTCCAGGGAAGTGGTAATAGCATCAAGCCTGGCTGAGTTCAAGGAGCATCTGGATGAGACTCTGTTTAGTGACAGGCAGTCCTGCAAGGAGCAGGGAGCTGCACTTGATGATTCTTATAGGTCCATTTCAATTCAAGACAGTCTATGATTCTACAGTGTTGTATCTCACATGAGCATTTGAATATGTAGATGACATCTCTTCTCCCTTTTTAACTCTGAGCATTCAAATCTAATTTTTTATTCCTTCCTGACAAATTAATTACTGTGCTTGACAACTGTGGCTATACAGGAATTTGCCAGCTCTTAAAGGTCTTTCTTTGATTTATTATTTAAGGTTTTTTCTTTGCCCAACACAAAAGCTCTTTCCCATCTCATCTATCGAACTGAATGGGAATGACTTCCCGTTCTTCTGGGAAGTCCATCAGAAATTTCTCAGTGAAACTGATGCAGTCTGCAGATTCCCCAACAGCCCCTATGCATTCTATCCATTGCAAGTTTCCCTTTTGAGGACAGTGGCTGCAGTCTATTGTAGAGAATTCTCAGTATGAAAAGCTACACAGGTCTCCTTTTGGTCTGCCTTCAGCAGAATATACACCATTATTTTGAAAATGTTGCCTTGGCTTCTCCTCATGTCTCTGGAATTGAATGCTTTGGCCATGTTTATTCATTATTGTCCCTTGGGAAAGCATATAATAGGATGTCTTCTTATAGTTTTGCAGGAAAAGGTTCACTGCTCTATTGTTCCATAGGATGACTGCACACTGTCCTCTTCTGCCGGATGCAACCAGTTCCCCATCCATTACTGAATCTCCAGGGACTACTGCAGTATAAATAATATGTAGATTCTATGAAGAAATCCTCCTCTTCTGAGAAAGACCTTCCAATGAAGTGTTTCCTTGTCACACTAGGTAAATTTAGATGAATACACTTCAAATTACTAGAGTTAGCTAAAATCAATCCTACACAGAAGGGTACCAGCCTCAAAGTTTCTGTGCCTGTTTTAAACTTATCTTTATGGTTTGGGAAACAAACTCTTGTTAAGTTTCATGTGTTGTTTCCTAATATTTGCAAGAAAATATGGCCAAGGGGTGTGATTGTGTTTGATGTACACTGCCTTTATTGTATGGTCAATGTAGATAATGGAAGGGTCTTAGGAAGCCTGTGCTTAAGCACTTTCTTTAATATGCATTATACAATGCTAACTGTAAAAAAATAAAATATCACTTCAAATGAATCTCAATTGCTGTGTTTCATTTTGGGCTAAAAAAGAGAATTATTAAAGGAGATGTTTCTGTGATCCAACGTTCCTAAAATTAAAAAAAGAGAGAGAGACAGACAGAGAATGAGAGAGAAAGCAGGAAATCAATAAAGCAAGGAAGAAAAAAAGCAAGCAAGCAAGCAAGAACTGCCTGTTAGCCCAGAAATAAAGACTTTCTGCAAGATAGAATCATAAATGAAGAGCCTGTTAAGGAAAAATATTTATAGCTAAAGAAAATACTCGATAATTTTTAAATATGAGTGAGCATGAACTAAACAGGGATTAAAATATTAGGAGTTTGGATATAGAAAGAAAGCTAATAGTAATTAATTTTTTGTTGAAAAAAAATAATAGAGTCGTTAAAAGATAAGGAAAACTGTGGTTTTTTCTACCTTCCTAGGGCTTGTCTGAAGTTCAGTATTTTAAAAGAATTCAATAAAGAACCCTAAACTGTAAAAGCAGCTGTAAATAAAGAGATTTTGAAAAGGGAGGAAATTTTGAGCTGTAGATGGATCCACAACACCAATATTCTCTCTTATCTTATGGGAAGGAACTGCTTCATTCAAGAATATATACAGGAGTGTGTTTTCAGATTTTAAAAATGTAGACCATACCTTAGGAGACTTGTTGCACCTCACTTTTTGTTTGGGCATCGAATTCATCATCTCTGTGAACTATGTACTCCTCCCATTGGCTAACTTCCCACCTCATCATCTTACTGTCATTTTTTCCTACCCTTCATTTAGACCTGAGGCAAAATGCACTTTGATATATGTAGGTAAGTACTAATATTCAGCAAGGTCATGGGGCACGTTCAGTTGAACTAATGTTGAGGATTAAGCATTTAAGTGAAGCATTTTGAAATGGGAAGGACTCTGCCTAAAAGCCAGCCCTTACTGCTCTGTAAAGAGCAAAAATTTCCATACACCAGGGATCATTCCAAGTGCAAAAGCTCCTGAATTCTGAGTCCAGCCTCAGTTTTGTGAACCCTTTGTCTCTTGGGTTCAAGAGGATCCAGACCGTTGGACCCTACATCTTCCTCAGCTGTTCAGAGTGGAAAACTCAGATCATGATTCAGTTATTTTGTCCTTTTGACCCAGCTTCTCTATATACATTTTAATTTCATTAGGTTACAGTCTGTTTGAAGGAGGAGAAATCTGGGTTGTATTTCAAATTTTGTTGGCTGACACTTCATTGCTATAATGGAACATGACTCATGGCAGGTTTCAGCCAACAGCTTTAACTATATACATGAAAGCTGTCTAACAGACATTGTGCCCACTCTGTCTTTCAGGGTCTTATCTTTTCTGATCTGACTATTATTTTTCTTTATACTTAACAAAGTGAGGAGATAAAAGAAGATAACTACATTGCAAACACATTATGCAAGATGCTATATAGGCTTCTGCTTATTCCCACCCGATGCCCACATTTTCCTGTGCACAGCCTGCTTTACAACTTAAATCGTGATGAAACACACGACGCAAATACAAGGGAAAAGTCTGGAGAAATAATGGGCTTCTATTATTAGGGCTTGACTTCATTTTGCAAACAAGTACTGAGACAACCATTTACCTATTTCACTGAGACAACTTTAAATTAATAGACACTACTCAACATGTTTAAAAGTTGCAAAATCTGAACCTGTTCCAACAAGGTTTATTATTTTGAACTTAACTTTCCATAAATCAGCAAAATGTGTAAATAATGAAGCTAAATAATTTGACATTTCACAGAAATGCAGATATCTTTTCAAGAAAGGGAATTTTGGCTCTGTGATATTAGGATTTCTCCATTTATTCACAGGCTGTGTCATATAATTTGTTGCTGGTGATTTATCTATTTGGGGTTGGGGGGGTTTTGGGGGGTTCTTTGTTTCTGTTTTTGTTTGGAGGTTTTTTCTTTTGTTTTGGGGTTTTTTGGTGTTTTTTTTCTCTCTATCCTGTTTGTTGTTTTTACAATTTTCCACCAATAATTTCATTGCCTTGTAGGTCAGTGAGAAAACTTATTTCGAAGAATTCTTTGTTTGTGGTCAGATTGTGGGTAGCTTACACAATTTGCTAAGACATTTTGATTTAAAATGAGTCACATGAGATGTTACTCCATACTGATTAGATACAAATAATTCATAAAAATTTATGTTAATAGGATCATAGAACATTTTGGTTTGGAAGAAAACTCTGTAGGTCACTTGGTCCCAACCCTTACTCAAAGATTTTTATGCACAAGCACTCCTGATCACTAATTCAAATTGCAGCTTTCATGACTATGCATTTTTAACTCTTCTATAAACATATCTGCAATACATTCCTGGTGATGACACATGTGCTGATGTACATATTGGCAGTATCAAAGTTCAAAAAATATAATTTAAACAACGAGATAAATGTAAATGTTTGTGTTAAATACCTCTTTCTATCTGTTTAGTTCTAGTTACAGCCTTGTTTTCTTTTTCTAAAATGTGTTGCCTTTTGTTTAAAAAAAAATATTTCAGGAGGGTGAGATTTGTGTCAGAAGAGCAAAATTATTTTTGCTTGAAAAGTGAGATTAAAAATGTATCAAAATATGGAAAGGTTATGCTGACCTGAGCAGTAATAAGTACAAAACGACTGATTAGTTCCTTTCTGGTTATGCTCCATTTAACTGTTTTCTGCTTGAACCAGCTTTGAAGAACAGCATGAACATGAAAATTCCTAAGATGAGATGGTCATTCACTTAACTCTCTGTGTCTTCTCCATTTTGAGCGTGCCCTTGTGCCCCTCTGCCCTCATTTTACTTCATTGCTCCCTGACTTCTGCTTTTCATGCCATTTTGCATGGACTGCTAGGAACACAGGAGGGAGTGAGAGATAGGAATGATTATCTTCAGAGAAGAATCTTTATCTGTATCTTTAGAACAGAATTCCCTGTTCAGTGTTCCTTTTTGATTTCAGTTTTTTTCAGTAAATTTATTTACAGTGGAAGAAGCTGAGTGGCAGGTTGATTGAAGAAATTTGCAATGCACAGGAGGTAATCAAATATAATTTTCAACCCACCAAGAATTTCAACCTTCAGCACATTTGTAGACAGTTAGTATTACCTACTGGTATAAAAAAACCAAGCAATTTCTATAAAAAAGAAATAAAAATACCTGCTTTACTGTAGCAAGGTTCAAAATCCATCTTTATTCTATTTCTATTTTCATGTTTGAGATATTTTGGATATTTATTTTAGCTTTTCATGTCAGTCTAATGTTGATTGATGCATCTCTTTATTCACCCACTAATTATTTCAGGTCTGAAAATCTAAAGCTCTTATTTAAACCAATAAGAGATTTTTTAAGAATGAGATGCTCGATGCTACAAGCAGTATGGGAAAATCCCCTTGCTTTAGGAGACGACAATAATTTGAAAAATTATTTCAAGTTCCAATTGCTTAGACTCAGCATCAGCATCAGTTTTTTGGGCTTTGTTTCTAGAAGGTACCTAGGCTTGAGGCTTTTCAAAATAAACAAGCGATCTGACCTGAAAGCTCTTCTCACACCTAATAAAATACATTCACTTGTTTTAGTTTTGGAAATTTCATCTGAGTTCACTGAGTCCTTGCAAAGGATGATTGTCTGTCAAAATGTTTTTTCTCAGCAACAAATATTCACAGAACTCATGAAACTCATGGTAGTTTCATGAAAAAAATTCCCAAGTCATTAATTAAAACCCATTTTACCGACTTTTCTTTCTGTCAGCTCTAGTGCATCTGATACAACTCCCTGAGCTTGTGATACATCAGCCTGATCTCTGATTACTTTTCTCCATTTTTTTGTACAATAGGGCCCAAAGGACCTGAGTTCAGAACCCCTTAGACGTGAGAGCTCTATGTCCCACACAAGACACAGCTTCCACAAAAAAAAGCTTTCATTGCCAGTGATAAAGGCAGCCCATTTTTATCCCCCATTTAACTCACGCAGAATGGAGTAGAGGGAGATTAAGTGATTTGGCCAAGGCTGCCCAGGAAATCTGAGTCCAGAACTCCACAGCTTTAATCCACAAGACTATCTTTCCTCTGCTAGGAAACACATGTTAAATTGGAAGTTAATTTTGCCATGAAACTTTTTTTAAGAACTGTGAAAGGCAAATAGTCTCCAAGAATGATTACTTAGCAGGCTACCAGCTCTGCAGTCTTGCATCTTAGAAGTAATTCATTCCATCTTTGCTGGCAGGCTTTAAAAGGCCTTTTGTTTTCATTCACTGATTAGTATAACAACCTATTTTGAAAGATATGTGGGCTGATAGGGGGTATCATTTATTTGCTTCAATGGTAGATTTTTGCAACAAAATATATGAAGCTTTTAAGTGTTGCAGATTGAAGCCTCCGATGTCAGAGACAAACGTTGGGATTATAAATACAGATCTTCTAAAGTACTGTAAGTACTGTAATCAGTAACAGAAACTTGCATCATTCACTTGCCTCCTTTAAAGTGCTGGAGGCTTTTCCTTTTAAAAACCACAGGCGCATATATTACCAGTCAATATTAACAACTGAGACAAACATGTAACCTGAGTTAATTCTATAATTTCTGTTGCTTTATATAAAATTCCCATTTAATGCTAGACTGCAGCACATTGTGGGTTAACTTAGAATTCCACTTGGCCTTCCTCTCCTCCTCTTTTCTGCTATTCAAATCAGTCTTCTGGAAAATTGGCCTCAGTACCAGTGACGTGCTGCTGAACTTACAAGATCTCAAGAATATCCTACCAGATTTCATTCTTTTGTTGTAGAATTGTTTCCATCTGGGGCCTAGATATAAACTTGGAAAATGTAAAGACTTTTCCCTCTCACCCTGTCTGCCTTCAAAACATTGGCAAATAACCCTCCTTGTCAATGCTGTTCATATTGGATTAAAACATTGGAGTAAATTATATTTCTGTGGGTGTAAGAACTAGTGGCATTTATTGAAAGTTTAATGTACTGCCTAACAATCCAAGAAGCAACTATATACTTTAAAATCAAGTGAAAATTAACATTGAACATAACAGAATACAAGAGAATAGTAGATTCTGGAAAGAAATATTGGTCACATGAGACCAGATCTGCTAAAGAGCACAGTTACACACATTTGCAAGTGCTTCATTTGTATAGAGTCACAATGTGTGAGCATAACTCCCTGGCTTGAGTCCACATAGCTGTTTTACTAAGCTGGAGTAGCTAAGCTGGGAATAGAACCACTATTAGCTCCTTTACACTCAGCAAAGGCAATGGTGACTATATATCTAAAGCTGCGCCTCATGCAAAATTAAATTCATATTTTTTATTTGCTCTGTGCTACCATGTCAAGTGAAAATGCTTTTGATATGAGTGTCATCTATAAAAATATTGGTACTATATTTACTATATTGGTACTATATTATATTGAGGAACTAAGCAAAAAAAAAGACATTGTTTGCCGGAGGGGAGCAAGTTACTTCCTACTTTTCAAAGTGTCTGCTTGGCTTGTGTTTCCTGGTGTATATAGCAAGATTTAAGTGTTCATCATTTGACAACACTGTCACTGCCTCCAGCCTTTGTGCTAGACATTTGTACATAAACTTTTGTGTGGGTGTGTGTTTCTGTGCCTTCGCTACTGTTAGTGCAGCAAGCCACATTCTTATGGCTTCTACAATAAAAACTCATTTAACACTGAGAGGACTTTTACAACGATAACTGGAATTTGAAACATGCCATCCTAGGTGCTCTAAGCTAACAGTCTTTCTTTCTTTCTTTTTTTCTCCACACCTCCACAGAGGCAGCAGTAACTCTGCAAGCTATGACCAGTTTTTCTGCTTTTTATTTATATATATATACACATATATAAATGTATAATCTATCTATATTGTGTCCCTCAGTATCCACATCATTTTTAAATGAAAATGTAATCTCTGCATTCCTGGCTGGCAGATATTTGTTATCCTCCTTTTGTCAGTAGCACTGATAGGTTCATGACCAAAAGAAGTCTGTGAAGAATGAACACAAAGACCCTTTCTGTACTCAAGCACGCTGACATCTAGTTTCATTAGCGTCTGCAACTTACAAGTAAGAGCTCTGCGGGTGAAAAGCAGCTGTGCTGGGACCCTTCTCAGACACACCAGGGATGTTGTGTGCATTTTTGAGCAGTGCAGAGCAACAAGGGTGCATCTGCCTGTCAGTGCTGAGGACATGACATCCCCACACAATCGCTCTCCCTGTGTGGGAAAGGGCCTTCCAGGATAGTCTGCTCCCACAGGCTGAAGGCCACTCGCAGCTGCAGTGCACTGGGTTCATACCTAGTTCACCATTTCCAAGAATTTGGGTTCATGGGTGTAGGAATATTGTTGATGGCCTGAGCCATGCTATAAGGTATGGTTAATATTTTCCATGGTGTAGGCCTAGGCCAACTATGGCCCTCAAAAAGCTGTTTGTGGCCTCTGATTTTAGTTGTTACAGATGTAATAGCTCTTCCACTTCATATCTCCCCAAATACTATTTACTTTGCCTTTGTATACCTTGAATGTGAAGTGAGATGTATGTCTTTGTTTTTCCACAGCATGCTTTTCAGAACCATCATAATTTTTTAAAAGTAAGAGGTATCAGTCTTCTTAAATATTGTTTTTCTGGTTTCTTTACTGATGCAGTAAATCTCATATTCCCTCAATATGGATAACGTTATAGCTCTGAGTTTTATTCATGTACTTCTTCTTTTCACATTAATTTTGTTGATTTTGGAACTGATGCAGCCAGTCCTACTTATGAGTTGTCTCATTTACTTTTATAATTATAAAATAGATTCTTATTCATCTTCTGCCAGGGGTTTCTCTACTGGCCTTACAGAGAGTCCCTCTGGCTTGTGATGCTGCTGTTTTCCTCTGTGCCAGTGGTGTGTGTTGGCATTAACCATCAGGTAGCACAGCTCATTCCATGTGACCACACTGCCTTACAGCCTCTGGCATGGCAGGGACTTCCCAGAGTGGGTTATCATGAGGGCTGAGTGAATCACAGCGTAATTTTAGTTGGAAGGGACTTCTGGAGGTCACCTGTCCAGCTTTCCACTAGCACTAAAGTTTCTTTTCTGTGGAGCAGGTGGCTTCTTTTGCTCAACAAGGTTCACTTCCAGAGGTGTGAGATTCCAAAAGTTAACCTACTCCTAGGAATTTGGGGGGGTTTAGGCACCTAAAACTTTAAGACTGATTCTTCAAATCAATTAGAAATTTTTGGTGCCTCTCTCTTTTTCTAATATTTTTTTTTCTTTGTGCATCTTTAGTACCAAATTCTGTCATAATTTCATAGTTAACTGTGGACATTTGGCAGGGCAAATGAAAGCTATTAAATTATTATTCAAATAAAACATTGATATTGAAGAATAATTTCATTGACTGAAACTAAGCTAGCTTATTTCTGTCTTCCTTTTTTTGAACTTTCTGGTTTAAAAATGCAGATCATTAAGATAATTAAACTTTTTCTGATAATTTTATGCATTTTGATAACAATGCTGATGAGACTTTTAACTGCTCAGTTCTTTCACTGAGGGCATATCTTTAATTCATTTTGCTTGCTCATTCAAAGTTCAGTCCTGGACAAAAATTCTGACAGAGATAAACTTCATTCCCTGTATAAATACAATGAGCCCATACAAGGTAATATAAGGTCTTTTAATAGTACCTTATCTTCTGTGAGTACATTGGGGGTTTTTGAAGGCACAATTACTCTCAAGCCTTGTTCTTGCTTGTTAAATACTTGAGCTGATAGATAGTACTGCAGGAGGGAAACTGAAGAAACCCATCCACCTGAGAGCTGAACAACCAGAGGAAATAAAGGTAATCGATTGCCTCATATGGAATCATAAAATCATAGAATGGTTTGGGTTGGAAGGGACCTTAAGGATTATTTCATTCCTACCCTGTGCTGGGACACCTTCCACTGGACCAGGTTCCTCAGAGCTCCATCCAACCTGGCCTGGAACACCTCCAGGAGTGGGCCAGCCACAGCTTCCCTGGGCAACCTGTGCTGGGGCCTCATCAACCTCACAGGGAAGAATTTTTTCCTAATCTCTAATCTAAACCTATTGTCTGTGTCAGTTTGAAGCCATTCCCCTTGTCCTGTGACTACATGCCCTTGCAAAAAGTTCCTCTCCAGCTCTCTTACAGGCTGCCTGCAGGTACTGGAAGGCCACAATTAGGTCACCCCAAAGTCTTCTCCTTTCCAGGCTGAACAATCCCAGTTCTCTCAGCCTTTCCTCATGGCAGAGCTGCTCCATCCCTCTGATCACCTTGGTGGCCTCCTCTGGGCTGGCTCCAGCAGGTCCCTGTCCTTCCTGTGCTGGGACCCCAGAGCTGGATGCAGCACTGCAGGTGGGGTCTCAGCAGAGCGGGGCAGAGGGGCAGAATCCCCTCCCTGCCCTGCTGCCCACGGGGCTTTGGATGCAGCCCAGCACACGGGGGGCTTATCTACACTGTGCTTTGCTGTGGGAAGTGAGGGAAATCCTGGAAAGATGGCAGTGACACCTGCCTGCTCACTGTTGGCAGCGAGCTGAGGATCTGGAGCAGAATAGGAGGCCACATCTGTTTGCAAGTGAACTTTTGTCTGTAGGTATCTACTTAGCAGGAAATACCAGGTGGCAAGAAAAGATTAGTTGTCTATGCTTAACATTAATTAGAAATGAGAAATCATTCTGTGTTTTTGGACAGATCTAGACAGTAAAGTGGAACCAGTGAAGAATTCTGTCGTGTCTTCTGAGGTAGCACAAAGTGCCTTGTGGTAGCTCAAGAATCACAGAATCACAGAAAATTCAAATTGGAGTCGCTTCATGCCCAAAGCAGAGCCAGCACCCAAGTAAGCTCCAGTCTTTGTCCTTCTGGTTTCTGTGAAGGAATCTCTGAGGATGGAGCCATCGCTCTGGGAACCTCTGCAGAATTTTCCACCCTTTATTAATATTTTTTGCTTATTTCCAGCTGAACTTTCTTCACTGCAATCTATGAGCATTACTTCATCTGTACTGTGCACCTCTGAGAAAGATTTTAGTCTGTTTTCAGTCATCTGAAGAAAAAGCAGACTGTGATTTTTCCCCTGTGCAGAACTCCTGCTGGTATAGAGACCTAGGCAAATTCCACAAAACAAATGGCAAAAACTGGCGCACTTCCTGTTTCCCTGCTCAAACTGAACTTGGAAGAGGGGCATGGTGTCGTCACCATAACTGTATAAACCCATGCTGCAGTTTTGGTATCCAACAGAAGGAATCTTTCAGGAAGGAGGTGGGGGGAGGTATGGAAAGAATGCCCCATTCTCACGTCTTTGGTGAAGCTGGAATTTCACCCACAGAAGTGATTACTGGGCTTGCATCATTTAGGATCTGATGAAAGACTGTGTTGTAAACAGTGGTTGACAGTTCTTGTACAATGGTGCACCAGTAATTGCAGGTGACTCTAGGCCATACTAGAGAAAGTTATAAAGCAAAGCAGTTTTCCACATTGCTGACAAGACAGCTTCTCCAGAGCTGAAATTAGACATCTGGGGTTTACTGTCTTAGCAGCAGCAACACAGATACTAATAGGGAATTCTTCCTTATGAACATTTTATTGTTCCTCCTGTGTCTCTCAAGAGTGCATCAAAAGGTTACAAAGTCTCCTTATTTGAAGAAAAGCTCTTCCACGTCTAGATGAAAGTTTGAAGCTTCAGTGGAATACAGAAAATTACTCTGTAGTATGTACATTACATTGCATATTGTCAAAACCAGACAAGCTTGAGAGGAATGTCATGTGGTTTAACAAGACAAAGTGCTGGTGCTGCACTTGAGATGGAGCAACCCCTGGTACCAATCCAGGCTGGGGATGAACAGATCCAGAGCAGCCCTGGGAGAAGGATTTGGGGGTGCTGGTGGGTGAGAGGCTGGACATGCCCCGGCCGTGTGCTCTGGGAGCCCAGAACCCCCCGTGTGCTGGGCTGCATCCAAAGCCCCGTGGGCAGCAGGGCAGGGAGGGGATTCTGCCCCTCTGCCCCGCTCTGCTGAGACCCCACCTGCAGTGCTGCATCCAGCTCTGGGGTCCCAGCACAGGAAGGACAGGGACCTGCTGGAGCCAGCCCAGAGGAGGCCACCAAGGTGATCAGAGGGATGGAGCAGCTCTGCCATGAGGAAAGGCTGAGAGAACTGGGATTGTTCAGCCTGGAAAAGAGAAGGTTCTGGGGTGACCTAATTGTGGCCTTCCAGTACCTGCAGGCAGCCTGCAAGATGGAGAGAGACTATTTACAAGGGCCTGGAGTGACAGGACAAGGGGAATGGCTTCAAGCTGACACAGAGAATAGGTTTAGTTTAGTTGTTAGGAAAAAATTCTTGACTGTCAAGGTGGTGAGGCACCAGCACAGGCTGCCCAAAGAAGAGGTGGATGACCCATTCCTGGAAGTGATCAAGCCCGGTTTGGATGGGGCTTTGAACAACCTGGTCTAGTGGAAGGTGTCCCTGAACAAGATGATCTTTAAGGTCATTTCCAACCCAGGCAAGTCTATGATTCTTTGAAAACCAGAATGGAAGAAAAATAGATATTCAACCTTAAACTTAGACCAAAATGTAGTTAATATAATTTTCAGAGGTGGCATCTCTGTTTTTACTTTTAAATCCCAATCTAATCACATCTCAAAAATAGCCAACAATTTAGAGATCTTCTTATAATAGCATCAAAGTCTATTTTGATCATTCATTATTACTAACTTTTAAAGAAATAGCTCTCTCCAAGAAACTCAATAAATATCTATACACTTTGCCATTATGTAAATGCCAAAATCTTTGTTTCTTTTGCAAAAGAGGAAAGAAAGAATTCCAGGTATTACTGATCAAACCTGCCTCCATTTATCTCGACCACAGCAGTGGAACAAACACAGAGTGAAGGAGCCTGTAAGGAAGCCACCAAGCATTTGTTGTGATATTCCTGTTTAACTTTTTCTTTTAATATGGGATTTTAAATGCATGTTATTTTAACTGCTTGGAATGCTGAAACTTTACAGTCTCAGTTGTGCTGTGGATTTAACACCTATTAAAAACAGAATCACAAGTAGTTCTTTTATCCCCTTATGTAACACTTAAAAGGGTTTACAATATTACCTACATAAGCACCTGCAGAGTTACTTGGGATTCTTTACACTTTAGAACATTATCTGGAAAATGCAATTTTTTCAAAGTGAAACACAAGCTAACAGAAACTATATTCAGTTCTCAAGTCCCTGTCGAATTTGCATAACTTTTTTCACTATTTTTCCAGGTTTAAGCTATTATTGAAATACCAAGTGCTGGAGTGAAGAACATACAAATGCAAAGCCAGGAGAATGGCAGCATTTTTCAAAATCATTCTTGGATGGGATGCAGGACTTGTTGCTTTAGAGCCTATAACATTTCCACAAATTAAAACCATTCCACTGAGTTAATCTCAAAACTTTTTAAAAAGTTCTTTTCAGGACTAAAATGTAAGAATCAAATAAGTATTTCCCTAACTATTGAGTAAGCAATTAATTTTACAAAATCCATACCCTGGAATCAGTATAATGCAGAAGTCAATATATGAAAGCTGCTGCCCATGCTTATGGACAAGTGTATATTTTATGTGATGAATCACTGAGCTGTTGGAAATATTTTCTTCTGGTGAAAAGAAGACACTCTTTTTCCACTCAGAATTCAGAGCATTTTGAAAATGTAAGTTAAAATACATTTTGCATTGGGAGGTTTGGGATTTTTTTTGGAAACACACTTGCTCATATTTTTAAAATTAGATTTTAAAATAAGAAATAATTGATAACTCTGTAAACCTTAGTCAAATTAAACCTGGAGAGAAATAGTTCAGAAACTCATACTGTTTCTAATCATCTGTTGGAAATTTCCCAAGTCTAGTTCAAATGAAAATTGTATCAACACAAACATTAATCTGATCTGAAACGAATGCGCTAAAAATTTTCAGGATGTATTCTTGGAAAACTACCAGATCAGTTTCTGAGACCAAAGAGCTTCTGAAGATACAAAGAGACATTCATTAGTGTGAACACTTCCCTGAAGCAAAGCCCTGAATACATCAAATGTTGTCTACTCTGCATTTCTATTTATGGGATGCTCGCACCATTAAGCATTTCAAACCTCAAGCAGGAGGTTCTCTCAGCAAAAGGTGAAGATATTTCCCATTACTCGTGCTACAGACCTTGCATAATTTATTGCTGCTTTGTGTAATTATTAGGAGCAAATGCCTAGGAAGAACTGCGTGGATTATTTAATGCAGTTCCTTTAGTCATGTACAGAGAGCCTCCATAAACTCCCTCAGAAGGTACTTGTTAGAAGCAGTTAACTCATTGCTCATCACTATTCTGTTTGAAAGGTCATCTGAAATTCTTCTTCTTTAGTAGGTCAGGAATATTCTAATTTCCAGACTAACTTGATTTGGGAAGACTTTTTTTATCTTGATGTTCTGCTTTGGCTTGAATAGCTCTGTCTCTTTCTGATCATTCTGACATACTTCAAACATCCTGAGACTTGCCTACAGAATAATCAGCACTCATTAACCTTCCCAGCCTTGCCAGAGAGGCAGCTAAGCGTAGACAGGGTTTGCTGTGAAGGCTCTGACGTGGAGCTGCACTCCTGTGGATTTTGGATAAGGTTTGGTGTGCATCCAGTCAGCTTGGTGAGGGCAGAGGTGGCTGGGGCTATCTAGGAAAGACAGGTAAAACTGTGGTACACAGACGGGTATGCTCAGACATAATCTCTAGCATTTTCAGACACCTCTCCTAAGGAAAGATCTCCATTCCCCAATTTTTCTAGTGTCCCTTTCACTCTACCTGTTCCTCTTTGCATTATTCTCTTGCAAATGCATGTCATACATAACATTAATGGTCTTGATAATTGCATTTCAGCATTACAGGGCTGTTACTTTTAGCCACAGTGTCTCATTTCAAGGTCACTGCATCACAAAAAATTCATATCACTAGTTTGAGAACAGGGATGTGATTGGATCAGCAGAGCTCTGCATATTACTGCTAAACATGAAATTAAAAAATGCTAGTGGATTAAGGAGCAAATAAAGATTCTGAAAACAATTTCCTGTCTAAGCTCTAGGATAAATGGTAAACACACCCCTTGGGCAGCTCTTAGACAAAACCCATGGAAGTTCTACACTTTTGTTCAGAATATCATTGGCAATCTTAACTCCAGATTGGACAGCTACAAATGTTAAGAAATAGTGTATTAAGGAGTATTACAGTACTAAAAGAAAGTGAGTGACCAATCTTCAGGTTCTACAGCATCACGTCAGCTAACTCTTAGAAGTGGCCACTTTGATTTAGTACAGACTTTTACCCAGCTCTGTGTGTTGGAAATGGGAAGGGCAGAGAATCTTTTTATTAGTGAGAAATAGTCCTGAAAGATAAAATACCACCAGTTCCTAGATACCCATAACTCCTTTCTATTGGATACTATTTCACTTTCTTTTAAGTTGATGGGAATTTCGTTCAGTAGAAACAGAATTGAACCTGTGGTCAAGCATTCACGTGTGTAGAAAATATAAATATTCTCTGGGGAAACTGAAGTGCTAAGATTCTTTGATAAATCCTCATGTGACTACAAAAGGAACCTAGGAAAAAATCCCGATATACTTCATCCATTAAGTCTAATTTATCTGTGACTAATGACTCTTCAAGTTTGCCTTTAATATGTTATGCTTTGAAACTTAATTTACTGTATATTTTATACTTTGTTTCTCTGGTTTATATTGTAAGCCTTTAAATAAAGTAGAAAAATAAATCATAGAATAGTTGATCATGCTGAAGTTACATTGCAGTTCATGACATGGAGAGCTGTAAATAGTGAAGTTCTGATTAATATTTAAATACTAATTAAGCACAGTGATTTGAAAACTGCCCTTTGGTATTGAAATACAGAAGAAAGTCTTCATATTTCAGAACACATACAAAGACTACTAAAAACAATGAAAAACAGACAATTTTTCTTGTTCCCTGAGGAAGTGGCAAACATGTATAATAAACTACAAAATAGTGTATTCAAAAATTTTTAGAACTGACTGGGAAAAATATTTTTACAAATGATTCATGTTCCAGTCCTATTGGCAAGATTTCTTTAAAAGTGGAAATCAAAACGAGTCACTAGAAATAGACTGGATCTTTATTTTGATTTATGAAGATGGAAAGCAAGTTTTGTTTGGGCAAGTGCACCCTGTTAAATTTAATTAAGATATAAGTTCTTAAATCTTCATCGTGATCACTATCCTGGGTAACAGGCCATAGAAACTGACACATTTCCAATTAAATCAGTCATAGGTAGAAGCCCAACCATGGCCTGTACTTAGCTAAATCGGGACATGCAGGAGTGGCAGACAGGTATTTAAGCAGCAGGCCACGACTTTATTAATTGAATTCCATGGGGAACCATCCATTCATCCTTTCTCACAGACCAGATATTTATCAGGGCCCACTATTTGTTTGCTTGGTTCCCCTTCTTGGTCTCCTAGCTTGGGGTAGACTCTCTCCATGCTCATCTCCAGGAATCAGGTGACAGAGACCTATGCAGCTGTAACTGAAGGGAGGAGGAACACTGAGACAAGGGGAATATCTGCTCTGGAAAGGCTACAGGTTTCCCTCCTCTCCTCAAGCAGAAGATCTCATTTGGCATTTGGGCTGCCCCTTTCAGTCTTTGTCTCCTCTTAACACAGCCAAAACACTGTGAAAAGGCATTTTTATTTTTCTTCAGTTTTTTCTTTGAGCTCTTACTTTTCTCTGACTTGCACCTTCACAAAAAAAAATAAAATAAAAGGTGAAAGCACTCTGCCACTTTGACTCACCTGGACTCAGATCTTATCTTATTTATAGCAGGAAACTGATCAGAAAAATATGTAGTGTGAAGCAAAAGGTTTCCTGAAAGCCAGATGAGATACTAAGAGTCTGAGTGATACCAAGCTCTTTAATCCCTGTGAATAGAGAAAACAATTTGCTACATTTATATAGATGCTTCTCCAAACACTCCATTATAAAATAAGCCTATTTCTGTTTGCCAGCTGCCCACCACTGAAAGGTCTGTTCCACATTTCTCCAGTTCACCCTAAGAAGACACAAGAGACAGGTTAAATTGTTCTTAGTTTTCCATCAGCGATGGTACTTTACCTTTGCTTCTGTGGTCACAGGACAATATGATGGGATAATCTGGTGTTATGACTGCTGTATCTTTCCTGTGTCTCTCAGCTACACCTAAAGCTCATTCCAAATTAGATTTTGAGCAACAGAGTTTATGTGGGAATTCAAAAGCAGTTGTACTTCACCAGCTGAATCTCTGTAGCTGAAAACTTAGCAGGAGCTCTGGATGCTTTACATAATTTTACATATCTTTACATTTTCTCTTGACTACTGCAATACATTTGAATCTGGCAAGTTTGCAATTGGACACGTTGAGTGAAGTTATAACAATGTATATTTACAGTCCATCACAATAAATTTAGCACTTGATTTGGTATCCACTTACTACTCCATGTTCTCTTGGCCGTTGTCTATTTCAGACCATAAATTAGTCACATTACAGCACATCAGCTTTGCTGGTTCAGAACAGATTTTCTCCTGAGCCTGAAAGGTGCATATGAGTACTCCGTGTTTCTGCACCCCAAAATGTAAGCAGGGGCAGTTGTTTTATGCTGTGCCTGTCAGATTATTTCCTCATAATCTTCTATCCCCTACAGCAGAAAATATGACTGTGGTTGATATAGCTACACATTAAATCGTTGAGCATGTCTTAAAATTCAAACTACAGCATTTAACTTTCCTTAGCAAGGATCACTGCAAGTGGGGACACCCTGCCACCTACATCAAACTTTACCTTTTGATTTTTGAAAAGGTCTGGAGATGGGGATTGGGGCCATCTGGAAAGAAGATCAGCTTAGAAATACTTTCATCCTGTAAACTTTTTGGCATGATTCATAGACCACTTAATGTAAAAAAATTAAGAGCCTGGAACACGTGGTTCTGGAATACCTGCAAACTACACTTTCTGGTTATTTTCTGAACCTGCAAGAAAGAAAAAGCTTGATGGAATGGTAACTTTTTGTGGCCTTATTTTTGTAATAGGATGCTATTTCAGAACTTGAGAAAAAATTCTTGTTTCAGGGTTCCCCACAGAGCAAAACTATTCTTTGGGAGTGTTTTTTTCCTTCTGAGTACATCTAGGTTGTTAGGTATGTGGTTATAGAAATGTCATATTTTTATATGTGTTTGTGAACTCCAGAAAAATAAAAGTAATAAGAATCCAACTCTGGATAAAGAGAGCATCATGGAAAATTCTGCACCTGATTATACATTATGAAGACGTAATTACGAAAAGTATCGCTGTGGCATACGTTGCTGCTCCATCAAGGCATGTGCTTAGCAGAGGCCCCATTGTGCTCTTGGTGAGGTCTTGCTGTGCCCTTTACCCACTTCTTTTACCACACCGCTGACCCTGACATTTTCAGGTCCCAGGAACATGTGGTTTGTGTAATAAAAATGTACAACCACATTGCCAGCTGGTGGATTATCCATCCTGGGTATTGATTAGTGTTACCAACAGGGATAATGGAAGGTGAATTCCTGTGCTTTTCTTTCCTGGATTGGGTGAAGAAATGTTTGTAGTGCCTCTTGCCCATCGATAGTGCCCACAGAGGATGCTGCTCAGAAAAGCAGTGCCACTGAGCATGTGCATGGCACATTTATAACAGGGCTGGTTCCCTGGTATATAGTGACAATAGTTTTTAATTAACCTCTTCCATTTGCTTAAATTTATTTGCTGTAAATTTCAAGAATGACCATTCCCCTTTGCTGTCAAACTAATACAGATCTTGTCTGGGTGTGTGTGAAGGATGAGTGGCTAGAGAAAATTTTAATAGGAACAAAAAGTTGGTGGTGGAAGGGTATGCTTCCTTTCCAAATGCATTACATTTTCAGATTAGCATATCTCATCTCATCTGTGACGAATCACCCAAAGCTTTAGAGGTGTTTATTACAGATGTTTTCAGTCAAGCCTGTTCTAATTGTTACTATTATTCATGTAAAAATTATGAACTGGGTTATTTCTCCACCCATAAAACACTAGTAATCTAAATTACATTTTGCAGCAACCTGCTAGTTTTTGAGGTTAATCATATACTGACTGTAATAGGAGGTCAGACCTGTGTTAAGCACATTTGGAAGTGGCTATAAGAAGTGAAAATACTAAAATGTGGCATTCTAATCTTAAATAGCTCTTTTGGAACAAAGCATATTTTTCACATCCAGACCAGGTATAAAGTCAAAGCAGATCTGTATGAAAAGGGACTTATTTCTCATTGTTTACCCAGAAAGTCTGGGGAGAAAAGATAATACAATGTTAATCAAACATGTTCTAATAATGTCTATATATACGTGTGTGTATATATATCTATGTATGGCATATATAAACACACATTGGTATTCATGTAAAAGTTGATCAGTACTTTAGGAGCAGGAACAATCTTTCCATCATATCTCTTTCTAATACTTAGGAATTTAATGAAGACTCAATACTTCAGATCAACAAAACCAAGTATATATTAGAGTTTTTAATTAGCAGGATGATAACAGCTATGAGAACACCTATGGGATTATGGACAGGATTTGCTCCTAGGGCATTCTCTTGTACTTGCTTATAAAACAGAAGAAATTACTGCTAAAGAGGCTTTTGTCATCTTAGTGAGTAACGTGCCAGCTGAAACCATTGAAACTTCTCCATCTAATAAGACTAAGTTACTATAGTCGGTAGGAAAAAGTACCCAAAGTGTATCACAGCTTTGTCCCTCCATACCTACTCCAGTATTAGGAAAAAGTTTCTGGCTTATTGTATTTAACACTTTGTCATTGTTTAGTTTAGGATTCAAATAATTTTACTGACGAATTTACTTTTGGTGTTTAGGTCAAGCAGGCCAAATTTTTAGTCAGACTCCTCGACTAAAGGATGATTCTTAGTTTCGGGTGACTAGATAAGGGAAATGTGGCAAGAAAAAACTACTCAGCAAGCTTTCAGTAACCTGGGTAACAATCTGTTAAATAATTATATCGATGCATTTAGAAAGTGTTATACCAGAGCATCTTTGCCTTTGCCTTTGCCTTTCCTCTCTCTCTGTTTGTCAGTCTGGTGCACTCTACATAAACTGTTCCAGACCTGTTGCTACTACAGGGATTATAATAGATACATATAAATAAAGGAGGGCACATCAGGAAAAAATTTCTTGGGTTTAGAATGACTCAGAAGTGAATGGTGTCCCAGTGTCACATCTGACAGGGCAGCCCATGGCTCAGAGCAGCATCTTGCTTCACAACTGAGATGACTTTGAACTGTTTTGCCAGCCAAAGCCTGCAAGACCCCAGCTCTCATCACAGCTACAGCAAAGCCCTCATTGAGGTCAGACAGACAGAAAAGAGAACTTGGCCTCCCTTCTTGCTTACTCTGACTACTGCAAGCCCTCTGGCTGACATGCGGGGAGTGCCACTGCAGAACAGACACTTGGGTGGTTTGAAGATCTGCTGCTGCAGCTGAAGTTTGTGAAAGCCGCCACCAGGGAAGGCAACATTTGTTTGGTTTGTAGATTTGCTTGCTGGTTCCTTAAGTTTGTGTGTGCATAAGAACTAGTCAGAAAGGAAGAATGAACAATTGTCTCTGATAGAAGAGCACTTCAGCGTTCTGGTGCTGTATCTTCATGCAGAAATTGGGAGGGCACTAACTTGTCGGAAAGCCAAGCAGGCAGCCAAGGTGTGGCACGGAGAAGGGCGTGTCACCAAGTTGTACTTGGCTAAAGCTCAGGCTTCAGCCCTGCACCTGTAAAACTAATGGGCAGAAATCTGCAAAGAGATGACACCCAGCCTTCAGCGTGGTTTGCAAAAGAAGATTTCCCAATATTTTTATGTCAGAGGGTACTCAGTGAGATTAGGATCTCAGAAATCTCTGTGCTAAATGTACTGGTAATGAGATGTTATCACCTCCTCAAGCAGTTAGCTGCTAAATAGAGGAGTCTTTTAGCAAAGACTGCAAAGGCAGTCTTTTATCCTGGTTTAATAGATTAGGAAATGAGGTGATCGAATAATTTTCACCATAGTCTTTAAGAGCTTTCAGGGAAAGGAAAGAACTGAACACAACTCATCTCAAACATCTAAATTCAATTCCTTGACTCTAAGGTCATCCTTCCTTTCCTCTCCCCTCCTAGATTTTTATTACAAAGACTGCAAACACAAAATGTATCAGTCTTTACCTTTTGGTGTAAATACTCCTACAACTGAAAGCAGAGCAATTGCTTGATTAGCACAGTCCATTTTTGCAAGGAGGCTCCAAACCTTGTCTCCCCTGCAAGCAGTTTTGTTGTGGTGTGTGAAGCTGCAGCATTCACAAGATTATACTGGCAGGAAGGAGAGCCTCCCTGCTGCAGCTGGGACTGAAATCATTTACTCATGGTAATGTTTTTAGAGCTGATAAAACCCATAGCCATGCACGCACTGGAAAAGAGGGGGTTTCAAAATCAGGAAATACTCCGAAATCATGATTGTTAAAAGCTGTATAACCCCAAGGTTTTTGGGCAGATTCTCAACTTTGGGGCTTGGTAATACACAGAGACACAATATCTTTCACTCATTTGAGTCACAAAATTCTATGACATTTTCTTTTTTTTTTTCCTTTTTTTTTTAATAGTTAGAGTTGGCTGATACATTGCCTTTTTAACAGCTTGCATAGTGCCCCTTTTTAACTTTAGGGAAGTATTTTAAAGTCCCTTAATTACTGAACTGCTAGTATTTACATTTGCAGATCCAATGATTACAGGACTGAGGGATTCATTTTTAAATTAGATGGTCCCAAGTTTACTGCAAATACATGTACAGTTAACTTTGTCTAATGAGATACAGCCACCAAATTTTGAACAAATCCAAACAAAATACTTTTTTGTCTGATGCAGTAAAGGTGCTCTTTATAAGGCTGCTATAGTAGTTATTTGTATGAAATCTATTTTGTTCTACACAGGGTATAAATCAGTTTCATTCTATTAAAGTGCAGAAAAATAAGTTTTTCAGATTCCAGCAACAGCAAAAGTGTCTCAAGGTTTGAGTGGGCATTACCTCTTCACACTGAAATGGCTTCCTTTGCCCATATGTAACAAATAATGTCGATTCTGTGTATGTGCTATAAATGCATCAAATGTACAGCAGTGGTTTTATGTGTGTGAGTGAGCCAGGGAATGTGTGATTAGCAAGCCATTGTGAGGTGCTGGGAGAATACACTTTGTGAAATGGATACCTCCACATAGTTGCCAAAAGGCCCAGATGATCACTTTAAAAGTGTTTTAAAATATTTATGGGTCTTTGGGGGACCTATAAAGACCATTTACTTTCCAGAAAAAATACCAATGTAATCTGAAGAAAAAATTATTTTTCTGGCCACCCAGCTGCACCAACTAGGTGAGATATATTGATATTACCTGCACGTAGATATGTCAAAGAATGGTTTTCTTAGTACATAAAGTTTGCAAATTTGTAGTGGAATACATCAAAATCCAAATTCAGTACTGGAAAGTTGCATTTGTTTAGAAGTCCTGCAGTCACTGAGGAGACACAAACTATTCCTTGAAGCAGGGATAAACAACTTCAGTCTTTAAGTCTCTTGAGCCTCCTTTGCTTTCTCCAAATGAAGAAGTCAAACACCTATATATCTCAAATATGGGCAAAACCTACTATGAATCAACAGTGTCTGTTTCATAGAGAATACTTGTGTTTGAACATAGTAAATTACAAGCTACACATAATGATCTCCAGAATTGTTAGCATGGGAATACACTTTGGTACTAGTTATGAAAATAAGTAGAACAACCCATTTTCTTTGGTTTCAAGAGCTGCAAGTAAAGACTACATTTCTGAGGCAGCCTGAAAGGAGAATAACAGGTATTTTAGTGCTTGAAACTAAATATAAAGATGTTTTAATGTGCTCAGAACTGCAAATCTGGTAAACAGCTTTCTTGTCCATCACGTAATAAAAAGTATATTCACTTGTAGATACAGATGGAGAAACCTCAACATCAAAGTACTTTATTGGCCACCTACCATTTTTTTGCCTGCTACTGCTATAATGAATGATGTCACTGCAGTTTACTGTCCCAATCTGATTTTCTCCATAGACTACCAAAGGCATTAAATTTCCACTTCCAGGATTTTTTTTTTCTCCTTCATTCCAATAAGTTGTTGCAATAATTTATACACAGATTTAACTCTTCAGTGGCATAGTATCAATTGAATTGGCTTTATTTTCACAAACAAAGCATAAAATAATTTCTTCCTGTCTCCTAGAAACTTTTCTGCTACCTGGTTCCAGTGGCCTTATCTTTACCTTCCTTTTGTGTTGGGCTTAAACATCCCCTTTTCTTAGCATTTTTTATTTCTGTACTAAGATGAATGCATTCTATCTGAATCACAGAAAATGTGTGTCATCAGATTTGCTCTCTGATCTCATTTCTGTTGACCTCTATCCATCAAAGGTCTGCCTGTGCTCATTTCTCTGAAAGCTCTTTTGGCTGTTTTAGCAAATTTATTGCTTTTTTCCTTTTAGAAAAATTGGAGCACCGTGAATGCATATATGGAAAGTATTCCTTTTCTGAACTAAAAGAATAAGCATACAGCATATATTTCTTCTTTTTTATTCAATCAGTTGCTTGTCTACTTCCAGTAAGATAAGATGGCTAAATGAAAAAATCACAAATGCAGAAATATAGCTGCTTTCTGTGAAAGACAACTTTTGTAATCACTGTAGCAGCAGAAATTACCAAAAACTAATTTCTGCATAATATATAGGAGTCTTTTGAGGAGAGGGGAAAGAGTATTTGGACAAAACTTATAACAACTATCAGAAATTATGAGATAACTGATTAAAGTAAACATAATAAAGGTGCAGTCTGAACACTTTTAAACAAATCACTATTAAATTTTGCAATATTTTTACTCAGGCACTGCTAAAGTATCCATTTTCCTTATAGGCAAAAAAAAAGGCACCAGAAAAGAAAAAACAAGGGAAAAACGTTTTTTAGTTTGAGAAAAAGGGGAATCCATCATTGTCTATACGCTGCCAATTTATGTGGATAATTTCTATCATTTTCATGCTGATAAGGTGTTATTTTAGCCAATTATATTTAGGTTATATACTAGATAATTTGACCTGGAATTTATGCTGTAAAGATGTAAAGAAAGGACTTAAAAAAACAACAACAACAACAACAACAAAAAAAAAAGACAGAGATGAACGTATTAAAAGAATGCAATAATTATATCCTTCAGGCTTTTTCAGCCTAAAAGTTTTACATAAGGTTGCAAATCTCTGTGGAATGGTCTGAGTTGGAAGGGACATTAAAGATCATCCAGTTTCAACCCCCTGCCAAGGGCAGGGACACCTTCCACCAGACCGGGCTGCTCAGAGCCCCATCCAACCTGGCCTTGGACACTGCCAGGGATGGGGAATCCACAACTTCCGTGGCAACCTATGCCAGTGCTTCTCCACCCTCACAGGAAAGAATTTCTTTCCAATATCTCATCTAAACCTACTGTCAGTTTGAAGCCACTCCCCCACACGGGAAGGAGCAGCTAAAGTCCATCAGCTCCTAGGAATTGCCTCAGTGTCAGCCTTTTAAAAGAAAGCAAAAACATGGGGACAATTTCTTTCATTACCCCACCAGTGTAAGACTTGAATCAAGTTTGCAAGTCCTTGCAGGGACACAAGGGGGAGTATCATGAAACCTCCTCTGCACTTTTCTGGATTAATCTACACAGAGATATTCCTCTTGTTGCCTTCCAAATTCGCTTGCACAGACATTGTGCTTTCCTCCAGGGAGAACAGTAAGATGGTCTCTGTGCAAGCCATGCCCAGAAGCAAAGGGCCTCTCACACGTATGGTGCAGCTCACAAGAGTGGGCACCTTGCAGCTCTCAGTCCTCTCAGCCTAACAGCAACTTGCCTCTGGATTTGTGATCCAGACACCTGAAAAAGGTGCTAACCCCAACTAACTTCCCCAACAGAAGTCCCAGCCTGTGATAATGTGTGAAAAGCCAGTATGTGCACAGACCTGGGTGACGTTTAGTTAAATTCACTGAGCTTTTCACAGAAGTCAGAGCAAGGTGAGGACAAGAAATTTGCATTGAGGAAGGTGGGTGCCAAGGGATCATGTGATCTGGTTTCCAGTTATAGCAGGGAATAGAATTCAATGACCAAAGAGGTCTCTTTCAACCTTCTACTCTCACATAAGTGTCAAATAGATTTAAGCAAGTGTTAGAAACTACTGTATTTGATCTTACCCTGCCTGTCATGTCAGGACTACCAAGAGGTAAGTTGGTCCTATTCTATGTATTGCATGGTGCTTCAAAGGTCACATATCACAGCAGATTACTCATCCTACAGATTTATAGAAACACTCCAAAACCCAGAAAGCAGACTTTACCCTACTTCCCATTCGAATCTCACCATAGGCTTGCTCACAGTGAACACCTGGAAACTGTGCAGCAAAGAAAAGAAATAACTCACTAACAGCAAACAGAAACACATATCTAACTGTACCTATAATTCCAGGAACACATTGTAACTGCATTCAAGACTGATTAAAAAGGGAAACAACTTTGAAATTCTGCCAGATATTTTCCAGCAGGAATGACGCCCTTTTCTGTCTCGCGCACAGAACACACCAAGAAACTGCATTGCATACTGCAGCAACCTCCTATTTAAGCACGAAGAAACTGTCAGAGATAAGGCAAGAGATATGCAATATTATAACCATTATTTATTCTAGATTAATGAAAGGGGGAAATAGCCCTTTTAGTTGCAGCTTGCATGCAGAAAAACATTAATCTTACGGAGCCCAGACTGTCTATTGTATTCACAATATATTAGCATTTAGCTGATCTATCAGCTGAGATGAATTATTACACTGGCTTACAATGATATCAGTTTTCATTATAGGGCAGTCATCCAACTGCTCTCCTATTCTGTTTGCACATCCTTATTTCTTCACTTTTCCTTTACCCTTTGGATCCTCTCAGTCTGTTGGTAGGCTGAATATGTAGGGGATTTTCTTAATGTCTGAAATGCATGAAGAATTAGAAGATGCAACCAATCAAGTAAATGGCTTTCCAGAGAATCTGTCAAGTTTGTACCACACCTTCTTTTCATTGACCAAACCTGCTTCTCCTCAGACTAAAACATGTTAAAGCTTGGGTTGACAGGGGCAGAAGGGAGGATTGGTGGTGTTGGTTTTGTTGGCTGTTCTTTGTTTGCTGTTATTGCTGTTGTTTGGAGTTAGCTTTGTTATTTTGCTTTAATTGTATGATTTTTTTTTTCACTCCATGTTACGCAATATTGGAACTACCAGCTAAATAAATGAAGATGTTCCAGAGAGAAATTTGCAGCTGTGAATTTATATTGTGCAGGATTTCAGTACAAAAAGAGAGAAAAGGTGGAGGAAAGATGGAATGGCAGGCTACTGTCCAGTAGAGATGGCTCAGAAAATGCCCTCAAGGACAGATTTTCTAGCCTTTGACATTACAAGTCTGCAAGCATGTCTTTGGACACAGTCTTAGCAAACCCATGCATCCTACAGGACCCTCATGACAAAGTTGACTCCAGCATCTTAGCAGCTGTCCTCCAGGATGTCCCTGGGGCTTCTCTTTCTGCCTCCAAAGCTTCAGATTTTGGGACAGGAAGGCATGGGATGTGTGTGGGCAGTGTTCAGATATTTACTTAACAGTATTCTCACATTCAGTTGGCAATAGCACTTGACTGGCAGCAATAGCAGTCCCTCCCTGATGTAGCTTAGTCTCAGCCCATGGGCAGCATCTGCTCTCATGTTTGATAATGCTGCCTTTTTCGTAAGGGTCTTGTAGGTGTGGAGCCCTGAGACTGCAACTGTCACTGCATGGCACCTCCCTGCAGGTTTCCTCAGCTGCCCAGGGGCTTCTGTGTGGTTACCAAGTACAACTGGGGGGAACCACTCTATGGTCAGGGTGCTTTTCCATATGACAGAGAGGCTGAGTCTTTAAAACAGAAGTCTGTGTATATTTATACATAGACATACATGGATGTGCACGTGTATTTTGCAAAAGGAACTTTGGCTGGTTTTTTCCTTACTTAGGGCATTTATTTCACTTTTCCACCCTCCCCTTGCTCCCCTTAGAAATCACTGTCTCTCTCTGATGGCTTGCCTGCTTCAAGCTGTATTGTGTGATTTTTGGGGCAGGGTTTCTTGTACCTTGCCTATGTTTGAAGAGGAAGCAGCAAGCACCACTTCAAGTCTAAATAATGACAGTAATCATTTCCAGCAGACAGACAATCTCTTCCTGGCTGGCTATAGTCTTCAGCCAGACTCTTCAGCCAATGTAACTGGCAGCCCTGATATTTCCTCTGAGCCTGGCACGGAGTTAGGATGCTTAGTAGTGTTCTAGATGCCAATTTATCAATTTATTCCCTAAAGCAGTTTGATTTTGTTGCATGTGAAAATATATACTTATCTATTAAAGGAAATACAAGTGGAATAAACCAGGAAATATTAAAACACAGCAGGATGCACTGAGATATGGTGTTTCTTAAACAGTAGCAGTAATCCTAATAAAATGCAGATGCAATCATGTTGAGGGAGCAATGTGGTAATAAAAAGTGAAGAAAGGAGCAAGGTGCATAAAAAAAAAGGGGCAGCCCTTGGGTGGAAGAATGACTCTGAATTTAGCAAAGACATAATGTGGTGCCTGTTACAATTGAACAGATTTGCTTTCAAAATGTAAAGTCAGTGGGTGGACTGCTTTCATGCCCGGTGTAACTCCACTGAATTCAATGGAATTATACCCATTGTGAAAGTAGCTCTGCACAAGCAATATAAAAAACTGTAGATGTGAATAAAGTCAGATGGACAGAATTGAAAAAAAAAGCATTCATGAGCATTTCCTTAAATGTATTAAAAATTCATGGGCCTTTTTGTTCATTTTCCAAGAATATTCACAGCGATCATATTTTGGTCATGGAAAGCAAATATCTAAGAAATGCTTATTCTTTCAAGTTTTGTAGCTCTCCAGGAAATTTATTTGATTTCTGTCTTATGTGAGTTTTCCTACTGTGGAGTTGAAACAACCCCACGTGACACAAGAAACCAGTTCCCAAACACCACCAGCCTTTTATTCTCTCCTTGCACAGTATCTAACACCATGAGAATTTTGCTACATGACATAGGGCTGTGTCTGTTACTAATAATAACAATAATAATAATGTAATAATAGCCAAATAGGAATATATCAGGCAATCATTAGGCACAGTCAACATGGGTTGTCAAATAATAAGAGGATTTTAGCATTTGACTGACAGGCAACTGCACCATCTTGGCTTTTGCCAAGAAAGGTTGGACGAAATGATCTTTAAGGTGCTTTCCAATCTGGGATGCCATGATTCTGAAAATGCATCCAGAGGACAGCAAAGCTGATGAAAGGACTGTATGGAATGTCCCATGAAAAGCAGCTAAGGACTTTGGGCTTGTGTAGTTTGCATAAAACTACATTTCATTGCTTTCTGGGGAGGGGAAATGGAGAGGGAAGTGCTCAGCTCTTCTCCAAAGGATCCAGAGATAGGAATAGTTCAAAGATGCACCTGATGAGTTTTAGACTGGACATTAGGAAACCTTTATTTACCGAGAGGGTGGTCAAACCCTGGAATGGGTTTCTAAGAGAAGTTTATGCCCTGAGTTTGTCAATGTTTAAGAGGAATTTGTACAATGCCCTTAATAAGATCCTTGAACGTTTCACAGAATCACAGAATGAACTAGGCTGGAAAAGACCTTTAAGGTCATCCCGTCCAACCTATGACCTAACACCTCCTCATCAACTAAACCATGGCACTGAGTGCCATGTCCAGTCTTTTTTTAAACACATCCAGGGATGGTGACTCCACCACCTCCCTGGGCAGATGATTCCAGTGCCCAATCACTCTTTCAGTGAAGAATTTTTTTCTAACATCTAACCTAAACTTCCCTTGGCACAGCTTAAGACTGTGTCCTCTCATTCTGTCAGTGGTTGCCTGGGAGAAGAGAGCGACCCCCACCTGGCTACAACCACCTTTCAGGGAGTTGTAGAGAGAAATAAGGTCACCTTTGAGTCTTCTTTCCTCCAGGCTAAACAACCCCAATTCCCTCAGCCATTCTTCACAGGGCTTGTGTTCCAAGCCCTTCACCAGCCTCGTTGCACTTCTCTGAATCGGTCAGCAAGTTGGACTAGATGATCATTGTAGGTCCCCTCCAACTGAAATAGTCTAGACATGAGTCTAAACATTTCCTAATTCTGCTCAGAAACAGTGCTTATCAATAACCAAAACAAGTGTGCAAAGTAGAATAATCTGAAAAAAAATCACAAGAATCTTTTGACAGCAGTGAAAAATTGCAGGAAAATATTTTGCATAGCATTTTACATGGGAAAGTATGTCAGTATTGAAAGAAAAAAGGAAGAAATGCATTTCTTTATGCATTGCACATGGGAATCTCATAATCAATACATTGTGCAAACATATATGTGATTTTCCCTTCCTGGTCTAATGGAGTTTTAGCAGCTCACTGTCCAAGCTCAATACACGTTGTGTATAGCCTTCAGGTTGTCTGGAGTTGGACCTTGATTGTTCTGCTCAGGTCCTTGGCAACTTATTTTGGATCCCAAACATTTCAAAAGGTCGGTATTGCTGGAAAACTCTTACTTGGCTGCGCATCCTCTTCATCTGCCAGGGAAGATAATGATCCCGGGTTTGCGAGGTAGCTTTGCTATGACAGGAACACCTGACATACAAGTGGAGGATGACAGACTCACACTTCTTCAGGGTGGCAAAAAAGAAGGTTTAGTAGTGGTTAGCAGCAGTCACTGGCTTCTTTAAAGGCAGTTACAAAAACGAAAAAATCAAACTCTTTTTGGTAGTGGCAGAATATGGAACAAGAAGCAGAAAAATATAAATTCCAGCTTGGAAGGTTCAAAACCAGCATCAGGAAAATCCTCCTCACTGAAAGGGTGGTGCTGCCATGGAACATGTTACACTGGGACCCTGTGAAGTCTCCATCCTCAGAGCCAGACAAAGCCATGGTTGACTTGATCTAGTGCTGGCAATAATCCTGCTTGGAGCAGGGGTTGGGACTAAATGACCTCTGGAGGTCCCTTCCAACCAACACTATGATTCTATAATTTTAGTATCTTTTGGGTTTGGTTTGGGGTTTTCTGCTTGTTTTTCATTTCTCTGGACCCCTTTGGCTGACTTTGGGCCCTAAGGAGTCCTCTTCGACACTCTGCTCTTAAATTGCTATGGCTTCGCATTTCTGCATATTTTAACTCTCTGGAAAACTGACCGCGAAATGAAACAAAAAGTTTCCCTGCTCATTGACTCATCCTGTGTCTGTAAGAACTTCTCACAAGTATCCACTGGATGCAAATACAAACCAGAAGGCCTAAATGGCAAGCCTGAGGAGGAACTGTCTTCTGTTGTGCAGTGGTTTACATGTTATGTAGAAACAACCAAAAATCTCAAGTAATGTTTTGGTTTTTCAAACTGGAAGAGGGACAGAAAAAGAGAGAAAGAGTAATAATGCAAACCATGCTCTCAAATGTCTTCCAAAGCAATTAAATTTAACACTGGGGTATAAAAAAGAAATAGTCATATGATTTACATATATGAGGATGTTCATTTATAAGAGATCTGAATCAGATTCTGGATGAGACGTGGATTTGACTTTCTAGGGGTAAAAGAAATAGGTATTTTTGTGGAATCCTGTAGTTGTCCCCTTTTTACATATACAGGTCATGATATATTACAGTTTTAAAAGAAAATGTAGTACTTGTACTCGTCTGTATTTTGCTTGTGTCAAAGATATAAAGTCAAGGCTTCCTCAAATACATCCATATGTGCAATTGATGTTTTACAGGATGTGTATTACTGTTATTCACTTGAAATATTCCTAGGAGGAAATTTAGTACTCTGAATAACACTGATGTTCCCATTTAGCATGAAAAAAGAGGTTTTTCTTGAAAAGAAACTTCCTTTTAAAAAGAGATCCCTAATTGTCTGAGATGGTTCTAATAGAATTCACTTTTAATTACCCTTCATTCCCCTCCTCTTCGAAGACAGCACTACTATTACCTAGCTCCAATCTATGAAAAGGTGAATGACCCAAGAGATTCTCTTCAGGAAACCAAAAGTCTCTGGGGTCTTGCTTGATGTTCCTCCTTAGACGACTGTATCTTGTTTTATTGAGGCTCTGTTGAATCTTCTTTGCTCTCTTCTGATATTAAATGTCTTTCCTTTGGTTTTGCATCCTTTTTAAATTAATAATGTTTTCAGGCATCTTTATCATGCACTCATTTTTTTTCTCTGGGAATAGTTCAGCTTTTGCTTCTTTCTCTGTCCAGTGAGCAACCTTTTGAAACTGCTTCTTCTGATGTAGGCCAGCCAGGCTTCAGCTTCTCTCATGTTGTTCAGATTGGATGTTACTGACAAATTTCTACAGACTAGAAGATTTAAAAATAGGCTCACTATGCCTTCAGGCTTCAATAAAGGTGATGTATTTTCCTGCACTCTTACAAAAACCAAGGTGTTGTAATGGAATTCAGCATCATTCAGGATCAGACACCTATATAAATAGTCAAATCTCTTAAAAATGCCATTAACACTCAGATTTAAGATGAGGTTTTCTATAATTAGAGGAAATGATGTATATATTCAATACATTCATTTCAGTTTCCATCCCGAAGTCTCTTTGTCATTCAGCACAGGGTGCAACACAAAACACAAAAGGCTTAAATCAGAGTCATATTTTAACACTCTGATTTTCTCCATAGCCTCAGATGAGCAGTTGTATTCACCTAAGCCATTCTTCTGATTTATAACTTCTCACCACTCAGACCCTTGCTCATGTGAAAGCTAAGAAAATCTACAGTGACTTTAGCGTCAGGGATAGACACGACTCCTTTCTTGTTCTAAGCATGAGCTCATCACTGCTGGATATTAAGAACTTTCTTTTTTCTATTTATATATCTGTTTTCACTTGGTTGTCTCATAACGATGACTTTTCCAATTATCCTCACATATAAGTTTTGATACTGTAGCAAGTTCTCTTAAAATAAAGACACTAGACCCAGGAAAATCTGGTCTGTGACTACTTAGCCTGCTGACATTATTAGCAATGTGAAGGAATGATCTCAAATTCCCTTGGCTTTTCATATGCTACTGAGCATAACTGTAGGGATGCACACTGGTCTGCAAAAAAAGAACTTGAATAATGCAAAAGAATAAAAATCTGGGTGATGTAAAAAATCTCTGATTGGAATCCGGCCTGGCAACAGAAAACCAGATTTGCATGTTATCATGAAGAACTTATACCTAATCAATTCTCCAGCTGATTTTCTTTGTTGTTGGAGGTGGGAGGAGTTTAAAGACCAGGGAGTGAAAGTGGAAGGTGAAAAGGAATGTGTAGTTCATTGGCAAAAGTAACCCTTTTTCTATAATTCCTCAGAAAACACGAAAATATGTTTAGGGGCTTTTTTTCTTATGCATTCACACCCAGAAATGGATAGAAGAGCACAATTTTTTTAGCATCAAATGGAAAAAAGGGACATCTGATAATAGTCAACAGTGACTGAGATGCAATAAAATGCATTCCGTATACGACAAATGTTACTTGAGTTACCTATTGCTCACAAAAATATAATAAAAAAACCACACACACCAAAATCGAACATTGACCTTATGGTTACACATGGATCTGTCTCAAAATCATCTGTCTGGATGCTCCATCTTTGGGAAAGTTCAGTGTAGATTTAAAGTTTGTGGTTTCCTGCTGCCTCCATAAAGAGATTCAGCCAAAGTTTTGGTTCCAGGCAATCTTGAACACTGTCTTTAAAAAGTATTTTAGGCATTTATTATAAGCCATAAAGAAACAAACAATAAAAAAAGCCATATTTTAGATTTCATTTAATTTTTAACTCTACTGCCTGTTCTGAAAGACTCCAAGCACATACAGGTAGACTTATTGGAGCCTCTTTTACAAGTGCAGAAATGGTATTTTTTGTGGTCATATTTGTTTGATTATCGAGAATCCTTTTAGTGTCAATCTCTTCAAAGAGGACAGAAACTTGGGTCAAATATTTGGTTTTTCAAGGTGTCTGAATTTTAGACACTGGATGAATGGTGAATGGCTAAAATTCAAATTCCCCCCTCATAATATCAGCAGCTTTTACCCCCTTGTAAAAATTCTTCTATTTCTACCGTGCCTCATGGCTCCCAAAAAATTCAGTAAGGTTCTCTGACTGCTTTTGCAAAGGATGAACATGACTTCCTCAGAGTACAGCAAATGCTGATAGAGGTTTTGCTGCCCCAGCTATGAGGAGCTCAGGGAAGGCTGAGGTAGGATTGCTTTACTGAAGGAGAATGAATGAAGGAAAAGTGAGTGATGCAGCAGCATGCTGAGGAGAGCCCTGGAGAGCCAGATTTTCTGCCCTTTATCACTTTTTGAGGTGAGAGAGTTTGTGAAATCACTACTGCTCATAGTAAGGACTATTGTCATCCCACATCATGGCTGCTGCTACTTTGGCAGCACGTCTGTGGCAATAAAGGCTGGTCATTCTGCTACTCTTGGCACCTGTTACCCAGGAATTGCTCTACTTCACTGTGTCTAAAGTCTGGCCTTGCTGGTAGGCCAAAGGCCTGCTAGAACTGGATTTGCAGAGGGATTGGTCTGCAGGCACAGGGAAATGTGTGCTCACATGCCCAGTGCATTCCCAACACAGTCATTTCTTCACTTGTTTGGGTGGAGCTGGGAAACTTGATGGTTTCCATCCTCCGTAGCTTTACCTTTTTGGTAGCAAAACCCCCTGGAACAAGCCATTGTGCTCCTACACTGAAAGAGAGTGGCCCAACCTCCTGGCTCTTTGGAGCTGTAGCTGGCAAATGTTGTGCAGGATGTCCTGCAAGACCACTGTTGTGCTGAAACACTGAATATATTGCTGCATAAAAATCTATGCAAATTATGAACCCAGCAGTGACTATTTTCCCTCTAAAATTACTTTAAGAGCCCATAATTTCTCCTCTGAAGTCTTTTCTCATATTTACTGTAACATTATAATTTCATCTAATAACTGTGTAACGTTTTGGCAAAACCTCACTCTTTTGCTCATCCTTTGGTTTGAGATGCCCCTGTTTGACTCACTGTCCATCCCTCAAATGCATCCTTCATAGTTTTTATTGGGTTTTATTTGAAGACAGGGATGTTTAAAAAACAGATCCAAGACCCAAGTCCTCTTGTGTCTTAGGCTGCAATAGGAGATCCATCATTTCCAAAGCCTCTTGAGGAGCACCTAGAGTGTGCCACTTCATTTTCCAGCTTTGAGGCTCCAAAACTGGAGGTTCTTGCTGAACAGATCTCAGTTAAAGCACCAGCAGACTTCAGTTAAAAAAAAATGTTGACAAGCTCTGTTGTAGAGTCATCAAAATGCAATGCAAATGCTCAAGTGTCTGAATCTGCTTGTTTTGGCATTTCAACCTGCAAATCAAAATTGTCATATGAAAGTGATCTTTTTGGATCTCCTGCCTTCCAGATGGCATCTTTCCCTTGTGCTCCTGACATTCACTAGTTCTGTCATACCTGAGCAGTCCTCTGAATGTAGTTCCCTAAACTGGCAAAATTAATGGGAGGCCCATTTCCCGCTAGAGTGGTGTCCTGACTCTGTCTAAGGCTATATCCTAGGGGGTTGTTGATTTGCCATTTAGTGAGGAAGGGGTTTCTTTCAGTTGTCCCCAGACAGCTGTGCTGTTTAGAGATTTTTAGACTGCCAGGGTTGATACGGTCTGAGAAGCTTCTCAACTCCAGAATGCAGCACCCCACCACCATGGGCAATGACTGATTAATGGAAAGGGTACTTGGACCACGCTGCCTTTTTCCTAAGCTGAGCTTTGGTGCTGCAGTACAGTAGAGGAAGGGAAAAGCATAAATTTGCAGAACCTTTCTAGGCTTCTTCAGGGTTTCTTGAGGCCAACTAAGCCTGTTTTGCAGCTTCGGCTTGACTCAATGGATGGGAATGGTTCAGCTGTCATCCTTTGCATTATTTGATTTTTCTGTGCGTAGGGAAACATAGTCTGAAAGGCACTTGTTTCATAAAATGCAGGATGCCTACATGTGAGCAGGTCCTCTAGGCTTCCTTTGATAGTCAAGAAAGAGCAAGAGGCTTTCTCTCATTCTTGCTAAATACGTATGGAGGGTTAGTGGGAGTGTGCTGGTTTCTGTCCATTCAGTACACAGCTATCTAAACTGTGGGTATGTGACACTAGGAGAGGTGAATCCTTCCTGCATGTCTACGTAATGCTTTGAGATGGTACAGGGTTGTTCTTTGAGACAACATTCATATTAATAGTTACATTACTATAAGGATCAATTACTTCCAGCTACATTAATAAACCCTTTCTCTCCCCTTTTTTATATTTCATATTGAAGCCACTTTTAAAGATCTGACAGTCTCTCAGGGAAACACATATCTTGTTGATGATGGACTGATAAATGTATATTCCATGTTAGCAACACTAGGAGCTCATAAGCTTTGTGCTGAGAAGGAAAGCCACCACAGCATTCACCTCATGGCCATTTAAAGTGATTACCTGTAGGCTGAAAATTATTGTGTCATTATTCTCTTCAACTAGAATGAACTGTTCTTAAAATCATAGATAATCTGGTTTTGAGCATCTGCAAATAACAAGAAGCTGACAAAGTGAAATCCTCTCCCCTCTTCCCCAGACTCACCTTTGTTAAACCTTTGGATCTCAGCTACTTTCCTGATTATGTGGCTTATTTAAAAATGCCCTACTGTGTTATCTGTTTTTTTCAGACATCAATAGGTGTGCTTGGTGTTTAAATAGGTCTGAATAATGGAGAAATCAGTCTGATGTAAAAGCAGAAGGAGCTTACATTTATGGTGGTAGCAATAATGATGGTACAACATCACACAATGGCTCCTGGAAGCAGACAAATGTCAAAACAGCATGAAAAACTCCTCTTGCACACTGTTAAGACTGCCCAGAATTCTCCCAGAATAACATACACAATCATTTTGAAGAATTCAAAGCTAATATCCATGTCAGTCCCTCACAAAGACAGCTAGTTTCAGACAGAAACTAATTGCACTGTCTTGTTTAAAAATAGAGAAATCACCCTTTGTTTCAGCATATTTTCTTCCCGGCGTTTTGCTGTTCTTGCCTGAAAACACGCTGTGTTTAAAATGGTGGCATGAAAGGGTTAGCAATCCGAGACACAGTAGTGGACATTGTTGGGGATATAACAGCACTTTAGTTGCCCAAGAGAAGGGTGTGGGTGGTGATCTTTGGAGAGCTAGCACACCTCAGTGGAAACTGCATGTACTGCAATGAACAGCGTTTTTTAACAAAATAAATGTGTTGCCTTAACACAGTCGTGCATTTTACCTAGCTACTAAGGTTTTGATCTATTTGCTCTGCTTTGGTTTTGTTGTTGTTGTTGTTTTTAATCTGTCATGGTTTCCATAATGCTCCATTCTCATGACGAGTGGAATTTGTAAACAGACTTCTTTTTAACACACTGGGAAGAGTCTCTTTAGGAGGATATCTCAGGCAATAACACTGGGCTTTCTGCACAGCCTGCACTTTACTCAGTAATCTTTCAAAAGCAATCACTAACTTTGGAATGCTGATAGTAGTTACAGATTTAATTTTTCAGAGCTGTCCAGTCCCCAACACTCCAGAGGAATTCAGTGGAACCATGGATGGATACCCTTTCCGGGTCTCAGGCCTTGAATTTATTGGAAATAGAAGTGAGCCCTCACAGTCTGCTTATGCTGCTACTACAGATGCTGTGCTTTGCAAGGCTGCAACCTCCATATTCTTCACTGCTGGTTCAAACAAAGATTTTTTTTAATGAAATGGAATGGAAAGGCACAAACCAAATAACCACTTGAATTAGGAAAAAATCCCATTCCTGACCAAAACCACTGCTGCTAGAAAGGCACGTGGAGTCTTGTGTTTGTGATTTATCACCTTACAGTGCATATCTGCACTGTAGTGAGGACAGATGCTGTAAAAATAATAATAATTACAGTATGATGAAGAGAATAATAACGGTCTTCAGTATGAATGGAGAGTCATTTCTTCCTTCCAGTTTTCACAATAAGTAGGGCAAGGAATCAACATGTGAAAAGATATTTTTTCTTACAGGTTCATGCATATAATAATTATATGGGAAGGAGTTCTGCTAGCAAACATTTATCCTTTATTTTCTCATCTGACCACATTTCTCTGCTGTGTGTCTGGTTTTCAGTTCAACTTCAGCCTTGATTAAGAACTCTGTGCTATTACCTTCTCACAGTAATATGTTCTATGAAGTCCTGAATGACTTTGGGTTTAGTTCACCTGCCATTAAAATCCCACAGAAGCCTCCAGAAGCCTTTCCTTTCCCAATAATCTTAACATATTACTTATCCCAGAGTATACAGAAAATTAGTTAGACTAGTACATGACTTTTTTAATTGTCTCACCTTTGAAATTCTAATTGGCCAGTTAAGGTACAGGAATCAATTGTGAGGGCATTTGAGGGACTCTTGTACTGCTGCTCCTGGACCTGTTCTGCAGGGAAGCACGAGGCTGTGTGCCAGTGATGTTGGAGCACACATCTCAAGGAGGTTCAGAAAAACATTGTTTCCTAAGGTGCAGAAGTCCTTTTGAAAGTTCAAACTGTAATTAGTCAACAGGACACAATCACTGGTGTGGGTGTTTTTATTGCTGCTTTTTTAGTTTGTTGTAAAGAACCTGATTCATTGCATAAGTTCTTTTCCTGACACACACACAAACACACCCCACAATGAAACCAGGAACAGCAGGGAATCCAGAGAGACAATGAGACTGGTAACAATGCAGAAAGATATGGAAATACTGATCATCTGTAGCACGATACACAGGAACATCAGGTTAAAACTCTAAAGTTTCAAAATCTATTACTGAAAAACAGAACCAGCATCTTTCTCCTTTGTTTTCAATAGTACAAATCCGTTATATTCTTCCTTCCAATTTAATCACCTTTAGGACAATTCCAGCTTTGAAATCATTAACACATTGAAGCAAATGAGGTACACTTAGTCCACAATAAGGCCAAGGTCTGTAGTTTCTTGTGCTTTTATGAATGAGGTCCCAAAATGCAGATACCCTTGTCACATACCTCTTCCGTCTTATTTTTTGAGACATCCATAAGTATCCTTTTAGAAAAGACTGAAGAATGTGGAAGGTGTGATTTTGCTACACATGGTATGCAAATTTCATTAGTGATTCACAAAACTTGGAATAAAACATGGTCAATTTCTTCCTTACACCCAGTTGTTCTCTCTGGCATAATGACTACTTGACTGTTCCTTGTAGTAATAATTATTGACAAAGGGACAAAGCATGGAGCAGTCAGATTTTGCCCCACTGTTAGTTCCCATAATTTGGAGCTCTGATGTCTTTGAAATAGTAAAAGATATCCATAATAGATGTGATTTCCAAGATCTTCCGTAGGAGTTCTTTTCAAAAGCTGCATTGTTTCCATGGATGCTGCCGTATAATCTAATTATTCCTGATGGGTTGTCTATTGTACCACAGGATTCTTCAAAGGAAAGGAAAACAGCAAGGTAGATCATTTGAGCAAAAAATCTTTTATTTGTTTAGGACAATGTTTCACAAAAGCTCTATCTGGGAAGGAAAAGAAATCTCTTCTGAGCCTCCTTTCTTTCAGAATTCAAGTTGCTATAATCATACAAAGCGGCTCTGTGTACTGTCTGTTTTATCCTTTCCTTTCATTGGATGATAGAAGACATTTCAGCCCCATGTTGGGATGGGGTTTTTCCCACTGAAAAATTAAATCATTTATATTGTAGGATCTACTGTAGACAACTAGAGTAAAGCAACCCCAAGCAGTCAGAGAATATAAGCCAGGCCCAACACCTGCAGCTTGTCAAAGGAATTATTCCACTCAACTCTGTTGGAATCTTTTTGTGGTAAGATACACAGTGGGGCAAAGGAGTTGATATTTACATCCACCTCATTAAAGTGAATCAATTTCCTATTATCACTGAGTCACAAGTTCCTAGACCACATGATGAATCTCACTTGGTCTGTGGTGTGTGCAACTGAACTGGTTTTGACCTTGGGCGTTGTGTTAAGGAGTCCCATTGCATGTTCTGTTTCTCAGGACACCTTTGCACCTGCATAACTGGGCTCCAGCCAGCTTTTCCCAGGGAAAGGCCTGAAAATGTACTTTATCATGTCAATTAGCAATATCCTGAGCACATGAGCGTGATCTTGTCTTGCTGTGAATGAGTAAATAAATGAATTCTTCCACCGTCATCCAAGCTACCACACTGTAACAATATGGCTGTGTGGGAAACTAATGAAGGTTAGAGTGGGAAAGGATGGAAGCTCAGAACTGTTTCTCCCCATCATCCACTCCTGTCTTAGAGCTATTACCATGGTACTACTATTTTGCATAGCTAGCTTCTGTGTTTTAGAGTTTTGCCATGCTTTTATATATATGTGAAAAGATTTACCATTATTTAAATGTTGTCTTCATTTATATAGTCTACAAATAAGAAAAATCTATATGGATTTTCTTTTATGTGGCCTTTCAAGAGCAATTATATTTCCAAAAATTACCTGTATTGCTCCTATGTCACCATTATTCCTATAAGACACAAAGGTTCTGCCAAATTAAGCAGAGTAGGGCTTAATTTTTCCTTATGTGACATCTATCCTTAACATTGGTGATAGTCTGCATTGATAAATGGTATTCAGCCAGTAAACTTCTGCTTTTAGGTAGAGGCAGCTTGTTTCCTCCAATGTTTACCAAGAGAATTCAGAGCTTTAGTTTTAAAATCTGCTCAGGACCCAGAAGGAGCAGTATAAATTTCTAGCCTATGGTGCCCCTCAGGGAAGGACTCTCTGAGCCACATGGTCCTGAACTTCTGGAAGAGGGAGGGGGAAAAGTGAAGGGTGGAACCAAAGCTGTGGATATCTTGGGAAAATTAATGGAAAATTCTGAAGTCTGTAGTCAGTGGAGCTGAAGGGAAGGCCAACATTCTTGTTCTACACAGCCCCAGTAGAACGTGACAGTCTATACCTTTTTCCCTCCTTATTTTTCTACTATTTATTCACCTGCAATACAAGCTAATGGTATTATACTATTTAAACAGGTCTATTTTGAGTTTAGTTCCTCACAAACAAACAACATTCTTCAGTCTTCAATATTCTTATCTTCGATTGCAGATAAATTTTTTTGCTTTAAATTAAGTGTTTGGATTTCCCTTTGGCTAGAGCTTCAGTAATTGCAGGGATGGAAAATACTGAAAAAGTGAAAAATGTGATGTGCATTCAGCCCCTGACAGGGGGGTGAATCTGTGGTGCTGAGTCCCAGAACCCACCTCCTTTGAAGGTTCTCTCTCCCTTCTAAGAAGAAACATTCTTTTCTGTAGTTCAGCCAGTTTCCTCCTGTGTGAAGCCACATGAGAAGGAAGTGATGATGCCTCTCCAGACAGTAGCTGTTATCATGGAGGGATTCCATTCAGACCACGAAAAACCAGGACGACAGAACGCCATACCCAAGGTGAATTTGATTCTAAGCAGGGGGGCTACCTTCTACATCTAAATCTTCTTCCAGCATGTGGATCTCTTATGTACATAATAACCCAAGGGAGACTGAAAGTAGCAAACATCTGGAATAACATCGCTGTAGATCTGAATCCACTACAATGAAAAACTCCAGCTCTAAATCTATTGTAGCTAAACTTTATTTATTTATGTTGGAGCAATTTGGGGTAGTAAAGCTGAGGAGATTACAAAGTAGTAGAAATATGACAAGTATTGCAATATTAAATACTGTTTTCCAAGTACAAGAACTTACAAGGAGGGACAAAACTATGGCTTGATATCAAAGTCCAGAGAAGCTGAAATCTGAAAAACTTCATTTTAAGAAGCAGACATCCTCTCAAGGCATGGTTTGCTTCTAATAATCCAAAGTAGTAGGAGATACAGAAAAAAAATTATGTTCTCACATGGTACCATTGGATTATTTGATGTAGTCAGAAAGTATGGAATACTTTCATGGCATGTATACATATTTTGGGATGATACTAGATTTCAAGTTTTCCAAAGGGACAGTATTTTCTTTAGCTTTTAATTTTATTTTTTTTCCCCAGGCAAGCACACTCACACATGGCTGTATTGAAGAAGCACAGCACGATTCAGGAAAGATGCTTGGAAACACTTCAGGAAGGTTGTTTAAGATTTTGGAATGGTTTCCCCAGACCATGAGCAGTATACAGAGGATAATCCTACTAGTGTGTAGTATAAGCATTACAAAAAGGCAGACATGCAGTATCCTGTAGAAGAGACTTGTGGCTACTCAGGCTCAGAACAATTATGACATTGAAAAATTTTTAATTTTATTAGGAACCTAAATATATTACAATTTGGTGATTTTTAGTTGTTCATTTCTGTGTAAACAGAAATATTTTCATTTGATACATATTCTCTTATTCACAATACCCTTGATTCCCATTACTACTAAATCTGAAAAGAGTAAGATATGGTCACAATCTCCTTATAGATCTCCCTACAATCTCTCCAGTCAATTCTCATGGAAAATGGGATGCCTTGGATAAAGGTGTTTTTCACCAGACACTGTTACTGTGGCCTCTGACAATAAATTATATTCTAATTACATAGAATCATGGAGTTATTTAGGCTGAAAGCAACCTCTGTAGGACTTGAGGTCACTTGAGATGTTCAAAGCAGGGTCAAAGTCAAGCCAGGCTGCTCTGAGGTTTCTTTGTCCTGCTGGGTTTTATATACCTCCATTGCTGGTGATTCCAGAGCCTCCCTGAGCACTTGTCCTGGTGTCTGGCCCATTATCATTGTGAATATTTTTTCATTAAACCTAACCTCAGTTTCCCATGTTCCAGCTAGTCTGTGCTGTCCTTTCTCTGGGCACCTTTGACAACACTCTAGCCCAATCTTTACTATTTAGGTATCTACAGAGAACAGTTAGATCTTCTGCTTGGCCTTCTCTGAGTTGAATAAATACAATTCTCTCAGCCTTCCCTCATACTTCATGTACAACTAAACATTTTTATGAAAATAGAGGACGAAAACAGCGACAATTTGAAAATCACAGGAGGAGGAAAGACACATGGGGAGGGGGAGAAAGATTTAGAAGAAAAAAAGTGACAGGAAGACTGACGATGTTGGCAGAAGATGAGAAAAGGTGCTGAGGGAATCCTGAAGCAGCAAAAAGAAAAAGAGGAAAAGGAGGACGTGAAGCTAAAGATGTAATATGCAGAATATTAGGCCTTAGAAGTTGAAGAGTTGTAGAGATGAGAAATGGGTAGGAAACGGAGTGACCACTCCTCTACCATTGTAAGAGAGGGTAACAGACATGCCTTCTGAAAAAGATGCTTCTATAAGTGGACTTATAGGGTCATTTTGACCAGAAAGCTCATTTCTGCCTTAGAAAGAGGAGGATGAAGAAAAGCTCTCTGGGTAGAGATGTTTCATGAAGTAAGATGGCACGACTGGTGCAAAAAATGAATGAGCACTGGAGCCTGCAAAGCAGACAGCTCCCTCATAGTTCCTGTTCCACACGCAAAGTCTACAGAAGCCTTTCTTAGCCTCTTTCATGTCTTTGTCCTACTCCAGAAACAATCCTGACTATAGGACAGCAGCCTTAAGTGACAAGCTTGGCACCTTTGTTTCAGGGTAATAGCAAGAAAGTTCTAAAGAACACCATCTTCCCTTCACCCTAGGCTGGGGTTAATTAAATTTGTAGGTAATACCGAATCACAAAGGGCTGCAAATGTACTGGAAGAAGGTTAGAATTCAAAGTGCTCTTGACATAATGGATAGACTCAGAAAATAGCAGGCTCCTAACTTTTCTAACCTTAAGACTATTCTTCTATTTTCTACCCCTTCACAAATTTTATGATAGTTTAACTCTATTCTCTAATGAAATTGCTCTGGATAGATACTAAAGTGAAAGTACAAATAGCCCTACAGGTTCTGAATTTTACAGCTTCTATTTTTCATTCTTTATCTAAGTGAATATTCATGTTTCTTACAAAAAATAATAGAATATAAAGCTGAAGAATATAGAAGTTAAACTACAAAAGATATTCTTGCAATCAGGTAATATAATATAGATTCTTTTGTATCTTTTTAGAGGAACTACTATTCACATACATTTGAAAGGAATGGAAATATAGCTATTCTCAGTATTTGACCTTGAGGAGTAGATTCAAGCGCATTAATAGCTCTTAAGTAACGTTGCTCCATGCTGCTACTTTTATTCCTCAACTATACATGAAGGAATATCAGTCTGCCATTAGACAAATGCCATTGGTAAAGTTGGGTTATTTCTCAGCAGCAAATCTGACTTATTTCTGGAAGAATTCCCAGCCTTTCCCTTTGGCTGCTCTAGTAACTATTTGGAACAATTTATTAAGTATATTATCTTGTTATTTTATTTTTAACTTCTATTAACTCTGAACATTTTAATGAGGTGAAAGCGCTTATGGCCATGTGAAGAAATCAGTACAGTTTTTCTAAATGTTTTCCTGCGATATGTAAATCCTTGTCCTCACTGGTATGGAGGAACAATAGTAACAACCATGTGTATTTGGCCATGAAATAGTCAAAATAATTCTTAGCTAAATTCCTGATTGCTTCCATTAGTTTCGTATGTTCAGCACTGTCTTAAGCAGGAGAGCAAAAAAATGGTTGAAGGGAACCACTGAAAAGAAAATTGTGTTAGTCCCCATGTAACTATTTGATCAAAATATTGTTATAGTCATCTCTGAAATTACTGCCGAATGAGTAGTGAGAATGGAATTTCTGTGTTGGATACTGTGCAAATCTTTGCCAGGGTTGACACAGTATGTAAATTCTTGATAATGCTACAGTTACTTTGATAGCGTGCATCAAAGCACAACACAATCCTCTGGGTTAAACCAAGATTATAAAAGTCATTAACAAATAACATAGTGTGCTGTGCCAAACCACTGATCATGTTTTTGATAATACAAATATATTTCCTTTGCTCATTCCTGGTCTTCCATTAGAAGAGCAACCATTTGAAGGAATGGAGCCTGGTAGCAATCCACAGACAACAATTTTAGAAGGTGGAATCCTATTTTTAGCCATGGACACCTGGCCATGAAAGAGGGTTCTTTTCCACAGGAAGGAAAGCCTGGCAACCCAGTGTCTTGTGGGGAGTTGAGAGGCAGCCCCCAGGAAGCCAAGGCCAGCCAGGGCCATCAGCCCTGGCAGCCTTCATCTCGGAGAAATCCTCTGACTTTCACAGTTTTAGAAGGCATAAACCAAATTTAGGCAAGGGGAGGCTGGTGGGAAAGGAGGGCTATTTCCCCTATGAAAGAAAGCCTTACAACCCAGTGTCTCATCGGCAACTGAAAGGCTGCTGGGAGCCCAAGGCCAGCCAGAGCTGTCATTCCTGGCAGCTTTCATCTGGGAGCAAACCAAGAATGTTCTCAATTTCAGGAGTCAGAATCCCACTTTCAGCCCCAGGTGCCTCTTTTCCACAGGAAGGAAAGCCCAGCACAACAGTGTCTCATGGGCACTTGAGAGGTGGCTCCCTGGAGTCCAACATCAGCCAGAGCCACCAGTCGCTTGCACAGATGGCTGGGATAAATGAAGTCAGTCAACCAGTGTGCAGCACTCAGTCACCCGGATGAATGAGGAATACATGCTTCCTTTCTGTGGTGGATTTGTTTGGGTTTTTCCCCAATTGGATTTCTTTGGATTCCGGGTTTTGTAACAATATAGAGTATTTAACACAGTGTGGTGGGCTGATGCCAGCCATCAGGCAAATTCCCACCCAGTCGCTTGCTCCCTCCAGAGCAGGACACAGGAAAAGACAGGAAGAACAAGAGCAAGAAATGGTGGGTCAAGATGATGACAGGACAATCACTCACCACTTTTTGCCATGGGACAGACTGACTGCTCTTGGGGAAATTCCCAATTAAATGCCAATTAGCTGACAATTAAAAGTCAAGTTGCCCAGAGAAGCTGTGGATGCGTTGCCTGATGGCTGCAGGGAAGATGGGAAGAGCAGCGTGAACAGTCACAGCATGCATCCTTCACATGCTTTGGCATTAAGGCACCGTCTCACTCCTGCTCTCCTGTTTCTGGGTGCTTGCAAGGAAGACAAAGAAGCAGTCCTCAATACTGAAATTCAGGATCCCATAATCAGGTGCAAGGTGCAGGCAGCCACGGGAGGCATCTCCTGGAGGCACTGGTATCTGGGAACAGTGGAAGGTGAAAGAGGACCCAGGGGCTGAAGTACATGACAGGGTTTTGCTGCCTTTTCTCTGCAGCTGCTCTCAGATAGGTACCTGGATTTGAGGATGAATTTCAACAACATGTAGGTGGGGAAAAAAAATTGCAGGTTTAAAGAAGGTAAGAGTACGTGTAAGAAAATTTTGATGAATTAAACATATTTAAGTTGGCAGAACTTAATGAAATGTACTCAAGTACTTTGGAAATGAGCCCTAACCATTTCTGAATCATCTTTAGGGAATTCCTAGTGGACTGGAGAAGCATAACCATGGCACATGAATTGCAATATAGGAAATGGGTGGACCTGGGGAATTACTGAACATGCATCCTTATTAGGACAGTTGAGGGAAGAAATGCAGTTAGCTCTCAGATTAAAAGGATCTGTCAGAGCATGGCCTCTGTTCAATCTTGCATTAAATTGTGGATGACAAAAGGAAAAAATGCACAAAATCAGTCAGGGAGGAACTGAAATTTTAGAGAAAATGATCAGAATTCAAAACTTATCTTAACTCACTCAGAAGGATGGAGACACCAAGTACACAGGTACAAATGGAAAATAAACAAGCAGAAGAGCACAAAAGTTTGAAAAACACAGTTCAGTGCAAGCTGGTCACATGATTCATTCCCCAAACACCTGATCCTAAGATATTCCCTGTCAGTAGATCTTACATCAATTAAAAAGGTGGTGATGATCAGCATCTGTTTGTTACGACTACATACGGAGCATTGTCCTCAGTTGTTGTAGTGCTAGGTTTAGTTTAGCAGGCTGCAGCTTTCCTGAGAGCTCAGTGGAGCTGCTCAGGGCAGTGTGACCGTGTCGCCCTCCCGCAGTCCATTTCGGACGGCTCCGCGGTTTCACTCCGGCAGCTCGCAGCGCTACAACCAGTGACGGCGAAGGAGGCGAGAAGGGTCTCTCAAAAGGGTTTAAGAGGATCCTTTAATAGTTATATCTTATCCTGGCGACCCTCAGAGGCAGAGAGACCTTGCGATTCGGATGCAGGGGGGTTTTGTCAGGGGCTCAGGGGTGGTACATGGGTGGGGTTGGGGTACAGGAACCAATAGGGAGAGCCCGAGGGAGGGGCAGGGCTAAGGGCAAGGAACAGAGGGGGAACAACGTGGGATAGGAAAAGCAGTGGGTAAACAGATTGCCACACTCAGTGGCACATTAGATTCCGTGTGGGCAAACCAGAGAAGATAACCACAGAACAGCAAGCATGAATTATTTTATCATCACACCCCGTGGGAAGGGGTACAAAACTGAACTATGTATTCCAAGAAAAAGAACATGGGCAGTGGCTGTGAAAGCAGCAATGTGCTGGCATGAATACAGTGTGTGACCATAATGTTCTGTTACACAAAATGTTGATGGAAACAACGACAAGTCATCCCATTGGAGAAAAAACAGTTATCTTGCCTCCAGTTACCAAGACTCTGTGTGAAAAAAAAATCCAAATTATCAAGGCAGCAATGGAGATAAAAGTTCCAGAAACTTCCTCATTTCTTTTTTTTTTAATTAAAATAAACCCCAGAGTGTAAGAGATGCTCAGTGGCATTATAGTAGTAACTCAAGGTAGGAGAAAGATTCATATGGCCATGCTGGACAAAATCCTTGTAAACTATGTGCCACTACAAGGGATTCACTCCAGCTCATGGAGCTCGTTTGGAGTAGCTGTCCACGTGTCAGATGAGATCTAGGACTCCTGCCACCTCGACTTGCAACTATTGTGTCCATGGTTTCCTGTCTTTTGGCTTCCAGAATTGCACAACCTAGAACTCAGATCACAAAAATAATCATTCACAGCTTCTCATTCAATTGGTTTACTCAACTGTATATATTTAAAAGGCTGCTGATTAGACAGTCCAATAGCATGTGGGAGTAATTCCAGAGAGCAAAAATATTGCTATTGTCTTCCTGGAAAAATGGGAATGTTAATTTAATTACAATTAATACACAGGTAAACTGTGGGACGTTTTCTACAAGAATTGCATGAAAATGACAAAAAAACCTAGCACAGAGAAGAAAAAACAAACAAAAAAAATAGGTAAACAGAGGCAATTTTTGCTATTATTAAGTTTGTATTTTGTGGGTTAATACACAGCTTTTGCTAAATCACCAAAAACAATGCTGCTCAAAAAACTCATCATTGCTCTGCTCCAGAATCAAGAACTGACCCACAGCCAGCCAGAGCCTCACTCCCAAACCAACCAACTGGATCACCTTGCCCAGCTGGCCAGACAAAGCACCTTGTCCCAGCCAGGCTGTTTCTCCAGCCGCTCAGCCCCAGCCAGAGACTTAACCCAACCAGCCAGCCAGAGCCCCGTTCCCCAGCTGGTCTGTGAGATCCTCTTGTCATTCAGAGTCACCCAGCCCTGGCTGGCTCAGCAGAGTCTCTTTTCCATGGACAGCTCAAGCCCTTTTCCCCAGCCAGCCAGAGCCTGTTTCTTCAGCTGGTCCGCCAGAGCCACTCAGCCCCAGCCGACCAGCAAAAGATCCACCCTGCCTTGTCAGTCAGCCAGCCTTGCCCCAGCCAGCCAGATTATCCTGCCTGACCAGCGAGGCACTGAGCTCACCGTGCCCAGCCAGCTGGAACACCCAGCCTGTCCTGCCAGCCAGAGCTCCTCTCTCCAGCCGGGCTGCCAGCCAGAGCAGCACTTTTCACAGCACAGCATTAGTGTGGGAAACCAGTCACAAGCCCTACCAAAGTCTGTACAGACAACATTGTCTTGCCTTCTGCAATGATTCGTCTTTTTTAGCACTGAGGCCAATCAGATTGGTCAAGCATCATTTAACCTTAATGAATCCATATTGACTATACTTGCTCATCTTGTTTTCACTCATTTTGACCAGAAAGAGCTTCAAAGAAGGCATATTTCATCATTTTCCCAGCAACTGAAGTTGACATGTCTGTGGGTCCCCAAATTGTCCTTCTTCCATTTCTTTCTGCAGGTGTAACATGTACTGTTCTCCTGGAATGTGTTCTTCCCTCATCTCTGGTGTGGGGAAGTTTGCTCTCCTGAGCCCCCAGGTCTGTACTCCACTGCTGCCTCCTCCATGCCCCTCAGGATCTCAATCTCCCTCAATGTCATGCTCTGTACAGCCATGGTTTCCATTAAGAGCCCTTGAGAAGTGTTATCACTCCATATCTCTGTTGGGGTGGCTCAGCCTGCTCTCGGGCTGAAACCATCAAATGTCAGTCACCAGAAGAGATCACTGCGGTCTAGGTTACCTCCCCCTGGGTGGCTCCCAATCCTAAATTACCTCTCCCTGCTCCAGAAAGTTCTCCCTTTTGTAGTTATTAATTGGTTCCCTGTTATGGCTCCTGCCTCCTTGTTTTCTCCATTTGTTCTGAAAAATTGTATCCTCCCCTCTACTTGTACCCCATTGGTTGTTTTCCCTTTCCCTGCCTTACTCCACCCCCCATAAAGGGGGCTAGCCCGCGTCTCCTCGGGGCTTTTGCTGGTCCCTGGTCCCTCCTGCAAATAAACCTGTTGGAACTCACACCAGAAGCTCCTCCCGCCTTCTTTGCCTCCGGGCAAATGCCAGCCTGATCATCGGCTGCCCGACGTGCTTCCTCTGAGGAGGAGCCAGCGCACACACCCATCTCACGCCTATTCCACTGAGCCGTCCAGGGAGGATGCTGTGGAGGCCAACGCTGTGTCCCCTCTGCCCGAGGGCACGCCGGGGCTTGTGATTACAAGCCCCCCGGTTGCGTTATATCTCCCCATCACAAACCTCTGGTATTTGTGCTGCACAGGTCCCTTAGCTCAGCAAGTGGCATTGTTACAGCTCAGCTGCATTTTGCATTGTTACAGCTTTCTCTGAAGCTGCTGAGACAGTATTTCCCAAAGCCTCTGCAATATTTCCCCTTCAGTTTTCTTGCACCATTATTTTCATCCTGTTTTTCTGAGGGCTTTGTGCTTGTAAACCCCAACTGTACTGTTATGGGTACAGTACCAAAGGTACACTTCCAAGTTCTTGATGAGTTCCTCAGCTGGCTGAAGCAGCCCAGTGAGCTGCTCTGCCCTGCTTGGAGTGACCTCTCCTGTCTTGTGCTTCTCTGTTGCCAGCCTTCAATTTCCAACCTTTATCCCAGCCCTGTCTTCTCATCACTCAGCCCCAGCCACCTGTTTCTCTCTCTGGTTCTATCACCATCCTCAGGCTCTTCCTCCCAGCTCCTGCCTCCTGCACAGCTCCTGCTACCACCCAGCCAGCCTCAGAGGGGCAAAAACAGTATCTCGCCCTTCATTTCCTCAAGGTCTTTTATCCTAGATCTTTAGCTCTGTACAACTGGCCTTCTCTGATGCGTGATCATGACTCACCATTTCAGCATCTGACTCCTCCCTCCCTGCCAGTTGTAACTGTTGGACTCAGCAGTTAGTGGCTCTTCCAGCCACAGCCCACCTCATAGGTCTGCTCCCAAATCCCTTTTTAATATTTAACATCTAAGTCTGTAGCTCTTCCTTATTTAGAATTGCTGTGCACTAACTTAGCAATTCAGAGAAGTCATTATTTTATTAACCTTATCTATAACCTACCTCACAAAGACAAGCTCTGGTATGCTGGGTTATTATATTTTTCTCAATCAATATATTGAATTTTTTATTTAACAGAGAGCTGTGGCAAGATCAAACAGGAAAACAACACAAGCTTTCTATTTAAGATTTATGATTAAACGACAAGACTCATATCTCTCATTATCCAAGAGCTTTCCCTCTTAGCAATTATTCTAAATTATGTTCTTTCTTTCACAAAGGGCATTTGAGATGCTTAATATCTCTGTATCTAGAGAAGCAAAACTGCAAGACCTTAACAAAGGATAAGGGTGTGATATATAACCAGGAGAAAGCAATCTAGGGTGCAGTCCCTTTATCAGATGATAGAATGGAGCTGCAGCCTCTACATTAAATCACAGACAAGACATGCCACAACTGTTAAGGTATATTGGTAAAGATATGGCCACAGAACATAACTGCAGCCATGTGAAATGCATAAGCCAAGTCTTGTCCACGTGTAACACACCCAGCACTTCTACAGGGGTTCAATAATCCAGCTACCATTGAAACAGGATGAAGAAAAATACCTTAGATGAGGGTGTTAGAGGACTCAGAGCAATTGATGGTTGAAGGGAAACTGTTATCAGTTTTACCTGGAGAAATATTATTTGATCAGTGCTACCATCTTGAAAGGAGACATGTGATAGAGGGATCAGAAATACATCTTGGAAAATATGTCTGCTTCACTTCTATTTCAGATAAGCATTCCTTGTTCAGGATTTTTTGAGGGTTTTTTCGTTTAGTTTTTGTTAATATTAATCTAACACCAGCTATACTGAAGGGTCAAAAATTTCTTCATATACATTGTTTCAGCATTGAAATATATCCACCTTGAAAACACTTTGTCCAGGCTTCAGAATGTGACCAGGGAAACCATTTGGAGATAAAACCTAACATGCAGAACGCAGATCAGAGCTAGTTTATTAAAAGACAGATGGAAGTAATTCCTAAAAAAACCCAAGAGCTCAGGAAGTGTTCCATTTGAACACTGTATTTGCCCTGAAAAGCAGAGAGCATGCTGGATTAGACAGCAATAAAATGTTTACTCTTTGACATTTTTTTTAGTAGACAGAAGGTGGCAATTTCTTAGATATTTTTTGTGTCAGTTTTCTGAGATTTTCCAAAAGCTTTCCCGATATGCTTTTGGTAAAATTTTCACGTAAGAACATAAGGAGTTACCATATTGGATCAGATTTGTGATCCATCTGGTCTGGTAGTCTGTCTACAATAGCAAATAGTACCAGACATGTCAGAAGAAGGTGCAAAAACCCCACAGTTGACAGAGGTCGTTTCATGCTTTCCCTAATAGTCAGGGCAGAGTAAAAGGATTTTTAAACTCTTAAAATAATTTGTCTGCATTAAATAATTCTGGATATCTTTATTGTTGCTGAAAATGGTCGGTCCTTTCACGTCCTTCTAAATGGCTTCCAGAATGGCTTCCATTGTCCGGTATATTTAACACCCAAACAATACTGGAAAAACTACTTTCTTTCCTAATTTTAGATTTGTGGCCTTCTATTTTCGTTAACTGATGATTATATCAGTCAGTGTCTCACTGCATCATTGAATGTCTTAAAACAGATGGACTCTCTCTCACCCTTTCTATTCCAGGCATTGCTTTGTGTTCATTCTCTCACTCATCCTCTTTTTACCTTTCCAGAGCAGAAAAGCCCAGACCTTTCTGCCCTTTTTGGAGTGATATTTTTCCCTGTGTCTGATAATTGTCTCCATGCTTTGAGGGGGCAAATTGCAGCAGGAGGTCCACTTGACACGAAGTGCAGCTCAAGGAAAAGACAGGACAGGAGCAGACTGGTCACATAAGAGCACAGTGTTTGTTTTGCAGGAAGTTGGGTAAGAGGCATAGGATATGAACTCAATTCTGTCCTACAGAAAGTAGAAAAAAGAAGTCAAGGTGAGGTGGTGAACAGTCTCCAAGAGGAGCTACATGAGGTATCCTAACCTCTACTGCTGTGTCATCCGCCTTGGCTGGAAACACAGTGAAACCAGCCCAGATGATTTCAGGAATGCAAAACTTTTCCAGCAGTACTGACCAAGGACTGAAAGGAAAATATGAATGTCATCTCAATCACGGGAGAGCCTAAAAACCAAAAGCTTGGGTTAGAGGCTGTTCAGAATGAGCAAGTTCTGAATCTTAATCTTGACTGTGATTACTGCTGGGTGTTTCTTGAGCTACTTTCTCACCAGAGGAATAAATTTTTGGATTCAGAACTCTTAAACAAATCCTGTCATTGACAGTAAAGACCAAATCTCCAGATTTTACCAATGTCACTGTATTTCTGCCAGCTCAGATAAATTCTTCCAAGCTGCTCCCAGTACCACTGCTCAGCACCCATGTATTGAAAGTAACTTTAAATAATGTTACAAGGCCGTGCACAGAAGAGATGCCAATGCAAAATAACTTCTGGAGGCAAATTTGAATTCCTCTCTCATTTCTTCTTAAACTGAAGAATGAGACTAAATTTTTGAAAGAAGACTCAAATGTTCCCTATGGGACCAATTGTTTCTTTGGTGGGCAGATGTAGGAAATGTTGCCACTTTTGTTTTTATACAGTTTTCACAAGTGTAACCAAAGGACTTTGGTAACATGAACTGAGGAAATAAATTACAGAGCATAGAAGAGAAAGAATTCCATTCCTATGTGTATTTACTTGCTCAAAAGTAAAATGACACAAGCAAATTAAGATCCACTAAATATTAATTCATTCGGAGGAAGGACTGTAGAATGAGTAATGGATAGTGGATAGCAGAAACACTGATAATATCTGTAAAATATCATCTTTTGACTGTACAATTCTGAATTGCCATTAGTGTTAATTATTAGATTTAATACATACAAGTTAATTTCAATACAACATAGGGAAAGATACAAAAGTCCTTTTACAATTAGTGCATATTAACAGTACAGTTCATATGTATTCATTCAGGCTTTTGAAATAAAATATGTCAAAAAATCCAGTTTAAATGCCTTAGTTGTTAGGATGCTAGTGAGATGTAGAGTTTAGCAGGATCCTGGAAGGTTATTAACACTGATGTAGATAAAATCCATCACAAGGGCTTATAGTATGGCTAGACAGTTGGGTTCTAAAGAGTGTCAAATCTAAGGGTTACAAAAGTTTTTGAAAAATACAGCTTTGCTTCTGAAACAAAATTGCAAGTTAAATAAAAATTTAGTTTGTTTTTATTCTGTTGCACAAAGGTTTCAATGTAATAACACCGAAAATCACCTTTATTGATCCTTTATTTTCCTTCTATTTCCTTCTATACTACTGATTTTAGATGTGAGTTGGAACTTTTTTTAAAATGTAATAAGTAGTGTGTTTGTAGTTGATCATTTACTGATATAGAATTATAAATCATGTTCAGTTTTATTATTGTTTTGGTAACAGATAAGACTTGTTTTACCACTGCTCACTGATAGGTTTAAATTACCTGCAATTTAGTCAGCACTTTAGTGCAAAGTTCTTTAAAACAAAGGTGTGAAAAAAACCCACTGAAATAATGTAAAACGTAATGTGGTGGAGGACTACTACCAACAGTAGATGTTTATGCCTATAGGTATTAGAAAGTAAGAAAAGAAGAGTGGTATCTTCTGTGTGTGTGAAGGAGAAAGATACCAAAACACTGCACACACAAAATGCGTATTTACACGTGACATGGGAGACTTCATTTGAAAAATTATCTACAAGATTTTGATACCAGGAAAGCTGTGTGATGTCCATTTGTGCAATCACTGGGGGTTTGTTTGCTTGTTTTACTATTTGACCTTCCTTGTTCAGTTCACAGGCTACCTGTTCAGTTCACAGGCCAAATTCACTACTCTTTGAGGTTTTGTGTCTTCTTACTAGGTTTATAAAATGAGATCTTCATTATGCACTCTTTTCAAACACAAAACAATGTTCATTTTTGTTCATTTAATTAATTTATTAATTAACCTAGAGTCTTGTTTCAATGAACTTGCTCTTCCATCTGTTAGTGTTCACAATAATTTTAAATCCATTTTTACAATACCTCTCCAAGCTGCCAGACAGAGGGGGCTTATGTCCATTTTACAGACGGTGAGCTGAGTTACTGAGAGTTGAAAGTTTCCATCCATTTTTGACACCCCTACGGCTTTATTTTGTGGAGTATTTAACATTATGTTAAATGTTTTACCTAGAGTTATAGTTAACATTATAGTTAAAGTTCAGCTTGCACCAACTTTATTTTACTGCTGTGTGCTCTTTGTTTTTGCAGGTTAGATTTCAAGCTGTCAGACAGACAAGAAACAGGAAAAACACAACTAGTGTGAAAAATTGAAAATACGAGGCAAAAAATAAATTTCTTGTTTAAAATAATTTTCCACTGTCACTCTGAACTTCCCCAAATGAAAACCTTTCCACTCAAATGCCTGGGTGCAAACTCATGTAACAGGACATGCTGGTCAACTTGAATAGTACAGAGAGTTTCCTGCCCTTGCCCCAACACACTTTCTTTAATATCAGCATTCCTGACAGGTTTCTGCAGTCAGCGGATGTTGCTGCAGTGTCAGGGATTTTGTTAGGCAGAAGGTACTGAATACAAAAGGTTAATTCTAGTAATTAGTTGATGATAGATTAGGACCATGAAAAGCTGCAGAGAACATCAATATAAACATTGAAGAATGTCCCCAGGGCCATTTAATCTAATTCAGGAGTCAGAGCAATAGCTGAAGTAAAGGAAACCCTGGCACCAAAAGTTGACGAAGTAGAGACAGCAGAGCCAAGGTCTGATGGGCTGTTTTGGTCCAGAGATTTAGTGACTGAACCAAAGACAGCAGCAGATAATGGACTAGTGGATTGTAAAATATTAAACCAAAATACACTACAGGACAAATCTATGAGGAAATGCCACTACATTTTGATTAAAAGCTCTTGCATAATTAGGTTATGTAGCATGCTGTATAGATTGCCTCTGGAGCACCATCCTGCCTGCCTTCCATCTGTGTTCCGTTCAATACTGATGGAGCCGAGTTGGATTTTGATTTCATCAATCTAATCTGTATTGTGCCTTAGTTTTGGCTTTCCTGCCATTGATCTTATTGCCTTTGCATCACACAGAACATCTTTTTTCAGGTTGAAGCCCAGTGGTATAACAGTGAATGTGCCATTGCAGAGACTCGTATGACTGGCAGAAACTCAAATATGTCACCTCAGAAACAAAAATAGCTTCAGTTCAGCTATTATCTGGGGGGTGGGGAGCTCTACCTTGAATGAATTCCCATTAATGTAAATATTTCAAAGTACCAATTCAAACAATCTAGTGTGAGAAGGGGGAAATCAAACATTTTGGTTTATCAAATTATTTCATTGGTTTTTACGTAAATGACATTTTTGTGCAGAAATTGTTATTTTTCTGCCTATTTCAAGAAATTATTTTTTTTTTAATATTGACTATGCTTTAGAGGTTCCAAATGTAAGGCTATTATTTTTAATAAGCATTTTTCTCTCCTTTTATGCCTCTGTTTTACTTTTATGACCTTTCCTCAGCCCTATTGATTCCCCTATTTCTGTATTTTCTCTGTACTTGGGACTTTCTGGGCACAGAAATTATGCGTGAATATAGATAAATTTGGGGGCAATATTTTGTGTTCTTTAAGCTGGGTTAGAATTTACTCCCTTAGAAACTGGTAAAAATGTCTATCATTGGTGAGAGCAATGTGTGGACTGCAGGCAGCCAAGAGTTGTCTATATGCCAGTGAGTAACTCCCCCTCTTCCTTTTTGGTTGTAGCCTGGAGGGGGTCAGCCTCTGCCAGCAAGTAATGACAGGACAAGAGGACGTGACCTCATGCTGCACCAGGGAAGGCTGAGGTTGGACATGAGGAGGAATTTCTTCACAGAAACTTGTTAAGCGTGGGAACGGGCTGCCCAGGGAGCTGGGGGAGTCACCATCCCTGGAGGTGCTCAAGAAATTACTGGGCGTAGCACTCGGTGCCGTGGTCTGTCTGACGAGGGGTGATTGGTCAAAGGTTGGATTCGGTGATCCCAGAGGTGTTTTCCAACCTAAATGATTCTGTGGTTCTGAGAAATATCCTTTAAGGATGCCGAAGAGGGATGCCGAGGAGTACGAGGTCGCTGTGTTTTACCCCATGGGATGAGCAGCCAGCTAACACACGGTGGCGAGGGGATGCGCTGGCAGTGGCCCCGTCGGACCCGAACCGCCCGGCCGGGCCCCGCCACATTCCCGGGTGGTTCTTCGGGCGCTGCATCCAGTGCTGCATGCAGCGCACGGAGCCCGCCAGCACTGCAGGTCCTTCCCGGCGCTCCGCGGCGGCTCCTCCGCTTGTCCCCTGCGGGTCGCGCCCCGGCACCCGCCTCCATCCACACCGCTCCCCGGCACACCATCCCC